>NW_021820811.1:0-172908 GCF_901001135.1 Rhinatrema bivittatum | reverse complement strand
ATTAACACACATTGAACACACATTAACACTACAGAACCCTTAATGTTCTTTAGCATATTGATCCCTTAGTGTTTGCTGACATCATACTATGAGCATGCTCTGTGTGCTTCCTTAACCCTGCTCCAGATGTTAGTGATGTCATGACAATGGTTTAAATGGCACAAAAGAGAGAATGCAACTCCTGCATAGTGCAATGGCACAGTTACTATATTGCGTTCTGAAGAGCAAAGGCCAGATTATAAACTTATGGAAAAGACCTCTTCTCTGCCTTTGCCAGATGTAGAATACAAATATTAAGTTTTCTAAGTCCTGAACAGGACTGAATTTGTTTTGAAGTCTTATCAATATACATTCAAATAATAATAATGTAGCCTTTTATGGACCAACCAGAAAAACAGACTTACTCAGTGGTACATTTTTGCAGAGGGAAAGCAATAATTCTTTTGCTAAAACCTGTCGGGCAAATTTTCAAAGCCCGGTGCATGCAAATACCAGGGGACACGTGTATGGCTGGGCCCTGTGCGCACCGAGTGCATTTTAGAAACAGCCCAGTCACACGCATATCTCCCGATACGCGCAGAAGTGCCAGGCTATCTGAAACGGGCAGGCCGGGAGGGGCAGGGAGGGGCAGGGAGGGGCAGGCGGGAGCCGGCTGGGACAGGGGCTATTTCTTCTGCTTGGAAGGAGCAGTAAGTAATTTAACAAAAACAATTTGCCTAAGATTAGGGGTTGGGGAGGAGAGGGGAAAAGGTAGGAAGGGTAGTTAGGGGGGATAGGAAAGTTCCCTCCCAGTCTGCTCCTTAATTAGAGCGGACTGGGAGGGAACTGAGAAAGGCCTAGTTCCGTCACCGCGCTTATTTTCTTAAAATCCCCCCGTTGCGTGCGTGACACGACACCCGCCGTCAAATGCGCACACCAATATTAAAATCGGCCACGCATGTGCACAAGGTAATCGTATTTTAGAACATGCGTGCTGGGAACCGCTCGCACATGGACGCACGCGTGCATTTTTGAAAATCTAACCCTCTGCGAATCATACATAGGAAGATTTTTTTCTTTCCTTTTTGAATGCCATTTCTCTAATGGTTGACAGAGTGGACAGTTCTAGCTACATGTTCAATATAGTCAGTAAAATGTAGCATTCTCCTCATCCCCCGATGGAGTTATATTAATAATAATTAATAATATATTAATATTAATATAACTCCAAAAACTCCAAAAACTCTAAAAAATGAGAGGTGTTGTGTATTTTCTGATTGGTTGAAAGCACCCCTTAACTTCAACTACAGTTTACATCCAGTTTTTCTTCATCACTCTCTCTCTTAAATCTATAAACCCAGGATACAAAATGATCAAAGATTCAATTCTCAACTTCCTCTCTCAGCTAGAGATAACAGAAAAATAAAATTTCTACTGTTTAATTTTGTTTATTTCATCTTGGCTACTACTGCGGAAAATTCCGGAGTGATAAAAATTGCTGAATACTTGGTGGAATTCCAGCTACTGTATTTCTTCTCATGCTGCAAGAGAGATGTTTGAGACAGCTTGGGCAGGGTTTGGCTCTATCCCATGGAAACTTAAACCACAGTTAACATAGTAAATGACAGCAGATAAAGACCTAACCTGTCTATTCAATCAGTCCAGCAAGGTGTTTAGGGTTCGAAATGCTGATCCATGCAGGGTCTCCCTGTCTTTTCTGTTTAGAATTAAACTGCCACACCATGCAGGTTACCCCTTTGTTATGAGGCACCCTCACACCATGCTTTCTGCTTAGAATTGTAACTGCTACTCCATACAGGTCACACCCATGCAGAAATGTTAAAGATATCACATACTACACCTACATTTATCACAGCTTCTATAATTCTGTCCTCTAGCCACTGAGGATCCTCTGTGTTTATCCTATGCCCTTTTGAATTCCATGACCATTCTTGTCATTACCATCTCTTCCAGGAGGTTATTCCATGTATCCTCCACCCTTTCCAAGAAGAAATATTTTCTGCATCTACCCCTTTGCAATTTCCTATCGTGACCCCTAGTTCTTCAGCTTCTTTTCCATCAGAAAAGATTTGATTCTTGTGCATTGATACCTTTCAGGTATTTAAGCATCTGGATCATATTCCCCCTCCCCCCCCCCCCCCCCCCCCGTCTCTACTTTCCTTCAGGGTATATATACTTAGATCCTCCAGTCTCATTTCATAAGTCTTTCAGTGCACCATTTTGGATGCCTTTCTCTGGACCATTTCGATCCTGTCTCTATCCTTTTTGAGGTACAGTCTCCAGAACTGAACATGGTTGTCCAGGTGAGGCCTCATCAACAAACTGAACATGGGCATTATCCCCTCCTTTTTCCAGCATACTTCTGGCTTTAGTCTCCACCTTAAGAACATAAGAATATAAGAAATGCTTATGGGGTCACAACAAATGACCATCAAACCCAGCATCCTATTTCTGATGGTGCCTAATCCAGGTCACAAGTACCTGATACGACGCCAAAAAATATGTCCAATCTTTCTTACTCATAACCAGGGATAACAAGTTGCTTTCCCAGGTCTACTTGGCTAATAGTGATTTAATGGACTTTTCCTCCAGGAAATTGTCTGTGTCCCTTTCATAACCTAGCTATTCTAACTGCTGACAGCACATCTTCTTGCAAAACATTCATAGTTTATTTGTACATTGAGTGAAAAAAATACTTTCTCTGATTTGTTTTAAATGTGCTACCTATTAGCTTCATGAGATGTACACTAGTCCTACTACTATTGGAAAGGATAAATAACCGTTCCTCATTTACCTGGTCTATCCCGCTCATGATTTTATCAACTTTTATCATATTTCCTCTTGTCATCTCTCCTCTATCTGTTCTCCAATCTGTTTAACCTTTTCTCAGAGGGGAGCTGTTCCATTCCCTTTCATCATTTTGATTACCTTTCTCTGTTCTTTTCTAGTTCTGCCACATCTTTTTTGAGATGGGGCAACTGGAACTGCACAATACTTAAGGTGTGATCACACAATAGACTGATACAGAGACATTATGGGGTAGATTTTTAAAGGGTTATGCACGTAACCCTTTAAAACCTACCCCTGCGCGTCAAGCCTATTTTGGGTGGGGCCGGGGCAGATCGGTGGTCTGGGGGTGGGGCGGCGGTCCGGGGTCGGTCCAGGGTCAGTCCGGGGGCGGTCCCGAGTCCTCCGGCACAGTGGCTGTGCCGGAGGTTGGCGCACCAGAGGTAGGCGTAACTCCTGCAATAAAGGTAGGGGGGATTTAGATAGGGCAGGGGCTGGGTTAGATAGGGGAAGGGAGGGGAAGGTGGAGGGGAGCGAAAGGAAAGTTCCTCCGAGGCCTCGGAGGGAACGGGGAAAGCCATCGGGCCTCCCCTAGGGAACCCCCTTGCGCGTGCTGACCCCGGATTTTATAACATGCGCGCGTGGCCACCAGCGCCATTTCTCTCAACGCAGCCGTGGCCAGAGAGCTGGAGATTGCGTCGGGACCCCCCCACTGGACCCCAGGTAATTTAAAACATTTTGGGGGGGGGGGGTTTGGGAGGGGGGGGGATTTGTTTTAAAGGTTCGGGGTGGGTTTTAGGGTTTTTTTGGTGTGCCGGTTTTCCCGCGCCCTATTTAACGATACAATACAAATGCCCCTGACGATAAATCGGGGGCATTTGTATTGTATCGTGCACTCTAACGATTTTGGACAATTTTAAAATTATCTGACGATAATTTTAATCGTTCAAAAACGATTCACATCCCTACTATCTAACACGTTATGCTCCTCACAGAAGGGTTTCCTACACCTTCTCTCTCCTTTGACAATTAGGCTTGAGGGCACAAGACAGTCATCCTTCAGATACCAAGCTCCAGCCTTCTGGAACGCCTTCCCCTTTGACATCTGCCAAGAATTAAATTGCACACAATTTTGGAAGTCTGTCAAAACATGATTCTTCTGTCAGGCAGACCTGACTTTGTACTAGGCTTTTAATATTAATTTATTGTATGTTTTTGTCTGTTTTTGGAATCAATTTTATGCTTGTTTAAATATTGTAAACCACTTGGATAAATGTTACAGGCAATACTGTCTATTAAATACATAATAACAATAATTGACCATAGTGACTCTAAGATCCTCTTCCTGGGTGGTGATTCCTAATATGAAACCTAGCATTCTCTACTTACAGATTGGATTATTTTTCCCTATATGCATCACTTTGCACTTGTCCACATTAAATTTCATCTGCCATTTAAGCCCACTGCCCCATTCTCACAAGGTCCTCTTACTATTCTTCATAATTGGCTTTTGATTTAACTACTTTGAATAATTTTGTATCTTCTTCATATTTGAAAACTTCACTCATTACTCCTTTTTCCAGATCATTTATAAATATATTTAAAAACACTGGTCCCAGTACAGATCCCTGGGACACTCTACTATTTGGTCATTTCTCTTAAAAGAGAAAGGTATTCAGTCCTACTCTCTTCCTATCTTTTAGTCAGTTATCAATCTATAATAGGACATTGTCTCCTATCTCATTACTTTTTAATTTCCTGATGACTCTCTCTTGAGGGATTTTGTTAAATGTCTTTTGAAAATCCAGATATACTATACCAACTGACTCACCCTTGTGTTTATTAACCCCTTCAGAAAAATCTAACAGAATTGTAAGACAAGACTTCCCTTTGCTAAATCAATGTTGTCTCTGTCCCATTAATCTATATCTATCCAGATGGTGTACATAAGTGCTTCCACACACCTGTGGAATCACGGCTTTGCCTTTACCTGATAAAGTTGTTCTATCTAATGAACCTCTAGTTGAAGGAGATTTTTGGTTTACAGATGGGTCCTGTACAAAAGCAAGTCCAGGGTTTGCTGCTATTCAATATAACTCAGATGATCAAGTTCTAAGATGTGAGCAGTTTTCATTACCAATAGAATTGTCTGCACAAGGAGCAGAGCTCTGTGCAGTTTCATGGGTATTATTATATTGTGCAGAAGGGCCTGTGACTATCTTTACTGATTCGCATTATATATTTTCATCTGTTAATGAACATTTGAGAAAATGGAATAGGAGAGGATTTATTTCGGATTCTGGAGAACCTCTTTCACATGTGCAGTTATGGGAAGTGATTTTATCACGTTTACAGGAAAGGGGAGAGAAAGGATTATTAACAGCTATTTGTTGGGTGAAAGCTCACCATGCTGTTGATACGTGGATCTATAGAGGAAATGCATTGGCAGATTATGCAGCACAAGAGGTTGCACAGACAGCTTGTCAGCCAGCAGTGAAGGAATTAGTGCAGACTAGAGCACAAAAAGACACAGGCTTAAGAACAGTCCAGCAATTACAGGAGTCAGCAACTATTGATGATGAGAGGGCAAAATGGAAAGAGGCAGGATGTACAGTTATTAAAGATTTGGTTTGGGTACATTCAGCAGGAACTTTGTGTTGTGCTCTGAATGTTTTAAATCTGATGTTACATGAAGCTCATTGGCCGCTACATAACAGTTCTAATACATTGTATCTTAATTTGGCTCAGAGTATATGGGCTCCAAATTTACAAAGCCTTTGTTCGCAATTTGTGACCAGATGTCCAATATGTGCTACTGCAAATCCCTGTAGAGGTGCAGTGACCCCTAGTGGACATATTCCAAAACCACAGGGACCTTATTTAGAATGGCATTGTGATTATACTGATATGATCCAATCCTGTTCTGGCTCTCGATATTTACTTATGTGTGTATGTCCATACACTCGATGGCTGGAAGCCATACCCTGTAAAGCAGAAACAGGTAGTTGTATGGCAAAAGCATTTCTGACCCACATAATACCCAGATTTGGGGTACCAGTGAAAATTGTGACAGATAATGGATCACATTTTAGAAATGAATTAATGCATGCAGTAACATCAGATCTGAACATCAAATGCCGTCATGTATCTGTATATAGACCTACATCTAATGGTTTGGCAGAGAGAATGAATGGAATTCTTAAAACAAAGTTAAGACAACTGATGTTGGCTTATGAGCAAAATTGGCTCACAGCTTTACCTGCTGCTCTGATGGCAATCAGAATAAGCCCAGTGAGATCTATAGGACTCACTCCTTTTGAGCTGTGTATGGGTAGAGCTATGAATTTACCTCAACAAGTTGAGTATCAGAAACATGCTAAGGTACCAGATAACCTGTTTGTTTTTCTTAAAAATTTGCAGGTTGCAAGTCAACAAATACATGCTGCCAGAGCTAAGCAATCCAAAGTGTTAGAACCTTCGAGGGTGTATGCAGTAGGAGATCTAGTCTATCGCCGCAACTTTACCCACAGAACTTGGAAAGATCCGGTGTATACTGGACCATACAGAATAACAACATTAACTCCTACAGCGGCTTGTTTAGATGCTGACACTACTTTTACTCATTTAATTGATTTGAGATTGTGCCCAAGCACAGAAGCTACTTGATGAGACTTTATTTCTATTTGCTGCTACTATTTTGCTTGGTTCCGACATCAAGCTCACCTGTGTAGTTTCCAAGATTGTCATGTTGCTTTGCTACTTTTAGATCAACAGATACTATCATCCCAAAGTCTCCCTCCCAATCCATCCACATCATTCCCCATCCCCCAATTAGGTACAGCTCCTTTGGATTACTGAACCCCAAATGAATTGCTCTGCCCTTCTTTGCATTGAATACCAGTTGCTATAAATTCAACCACTCCCTCTCTCTACTCCCTCAGGTGTGTCAACTCTGTTGCAGATCTTAATGTTATCCACAAATGCCAAACTTTTCCTTCTAACCCCTCCACAATATCACTCACAAAGATATTGAACAGAACTAGACCCAGAGCCAATTCCTGAGGCTCTCCATTTATCAACCTTATTTTCTCAGAGTAAGTTCCATTTAGCACTACTGTTGCATTTGGCTGGTCATGGGTCCGTCCCACGACCAGCCAATCTCAGCTCCTACCCTGGCCACAGGAGGCCCGCTGATGTTGCAGCTGGATCCTGGGTTGGTAAAGGCCCGGCCACCACACAGACCCGATGCACACCACTAGGGATGCCACTCAGCTGACCGGGAAGTCCCTAGGCATGGAAGCAACATATTCATTTTTAATAGTATTCCCATACAGGTTTCATCTATAATAATAAGCAATTTTACATAAAAAAATTATTTCAACAAACATTTTTTGAACGCACAATGACAAAATTTGTAAAATGCTAGTTAAAAATGTTTTTTTGGTTAAAGTTTGTTGAAATAATTTTTTTTATGTAAAATTGTTAATTATTATAGATGAAACCTGTATGGGAATACTATTAAAAATGAATATGTTGGAAGTCTATGATCAGCAGAAAAAATCATCAATGCTCTCTTGAAGAAGCCTGTAGAAAGGTGAAACATGTTGAGAGGATGAAGAGGATATAGAAAGATCGGGAAGATGAAGAAAATGGGGCGGATTTTAAGAGCCCTGCTCGCGTAAATCCACCTGGATTTACGCGAGCTTGCGCGCCGGTGCGCCTATTTTACATAGGCCTGCCGGTGCGCGCAGAGCCCCGGGACTTGCGTAAGGCCGGGGTTTTCCGAGGGGGGGCGTGTCGGGGGCGGGGCCGATCGGCGCGGCGTTTTCGGGGCGTGTCGGCGGCGTTTTGGGGGTGGGCCCGGGGGTGTGGTTTCGGCCAGGGGCGGTCCGGGGGCGTGGCCGTGCCCTCCGGAACTGCCCCCGGGTTGCATCTAGGCGCGCCAGCGGCCTGCGCGCGCGGGGATTTACTTCTCCCTCTGGGAGGCATAAATCCCCCAACAAAGGTAGGGGGGGTTTAGACAGGGCCGGGGGGGTGGGTTAGGTAGAGGAAGGAGGGGAAGGTGAGGGGAGGGCGTTAGTGAATTCCCTCCGAGGCCGCTCCGATTTCGGAGCGGCCTCGGAGGGAACGGAGGTAGCTGCGGCTTGGCGTGTGCCGGCTACACGAAATCGGTAGCCTTGCGCGCGCCGATCCAGGATTTTAGCAGATGCGCGTGGCTCCGCGCGTATCTACTAAAATCCAGCGTACTTTTGTTTGCGCCTGATGCGCCTACATAAGTACGCGAGGGCGCCCTGTATGAAAATCTACCCCAATATGAGAAAAATATAATTGTTGATACAAAGTGATTATGTGTCAGTTAATGAGAAAAATTTTTCTGCTTGTGAAAAATTCATTTTGAAATTATAAGAATATTTGAAAGAATTTAATATACAAGATAAGAGGTTGGGGTAACAAGCTTTTTAGTGGAAATGTATGTGAAGGGAAGTGTGAATGGTATGAATGTATTGGTTGGGATTTTTAGGTAAGTATTCCTTGGGTTTGTGTTTTGAAAAATTTTAGATAAAAGAGTTTGGGAAACATTTTCTCTGTAATATTAATAAAGATTATAATATATTATATGTTTTTTGTTGTTTTTTGTGTTATTAGATTATAAAGCAGAACAAAATCTATTGTATTTTCAGTATAGACTTTTTCAATGGGGCAATAAATCTGGTAAGTTACTTGCAAATTTACTGGAGAATTCTAAACCTATAACATTTATTACCCAATTGAGATATCGTGACTTAATTCACACTAATACTAATTTGATTCTGACAGTGTTTGAGTCTCTTCGTCGATGACTTAGCAGCAATTTCTCCAAGATATTACTCTTCCACAGCTATCTGAGGTGAATAAAGAGATCCTTGAGACTCCTATCCAGGAAGTGGAATTCCGGAGAGCCATTGCACAGTTAAAACTAGGCAAGACCCCAGGGCCAAATAGATTTGGGGTGGAATTCTTCAAAATATTGGGAGACAATATTCTTAATTCTTTGAAGGATATAGTCCACACTGATGCATTTTGAGGTTGGCCATAATCTAGCTTGTTAAGAACCCACTTTTCCTGAATCATATAGACTATTTCATACTCAACCAGAACTTTAAAATTCTTGCATCCATCCTGACGAATAGGATAAATGTAATGATCAAACAGATTTCATTAAAAGACATCACAATTCCTCTAATTTACTGAAGGCTTTGATGGTTCTTCAGATGGCCAAAATGGAAAATATAGATAGCCATCCAGTCATTTTTGTTGCTGAGAAGGCTTTTGACAGAGTAAGTGACCATATATGTGATGGGAGCTGAAAAAGTACAATTTTGGAGACCAATTTATTCTCTGGGGTACATTTTTTTATATGCCAGCCCTGCAACCCAATTATTGGTTAATGATGCCTCATCTAACAAGTTTCCTCTGACCTGAAGAACTAAGCATGTTTACCCATTATCCCATCTGCTGTGTGTTTTAGCATTGGAATGTTTGGCTATTAAATTGCAGTCTCTTCACATATTTCAAGGAATTCCAATCATGAGGAAAGAAGTCAAAATAAGTCTGTTTGTAGATGACGTTATTATTTATTGGTAATCCTGCCAGTGGTCTTATGGAAATAATTAAAGTTATTCAAACATTTGCAACCTTTTCAGGTCTGTAAATTAATTATAGTACATCTGAAGCATTTCCTCTAAACCCAGCATTGAAGGACAGATGGGAAAGGCCCTTCCCATTAAAGTGAACCTTGAATACTATGCAGTATTTGTGTTGTGCTTGGGAGTGGACCCTTGTCCTGAGGCAGTGGAGAACCACTTCCTGGTAGGGACCAGGAGGCAACTACCCCAGGGGGGGTGGAGCACGGAAGGCGACAGAGGCTAGGAAAAGCTTCACCACTGGAAGCCCGAGGTCCCCCGGGAGGAGCCTGTAGGGACCCGGGCTGCTTGGACTTAGGTGGGCCTCGCAGGGTCTCCTGGGAGAGTGGAAGTCCAGCGTGCCCACAGACAGAAGGGGGAGCACAGTCAGGTTCGAGACTGGAGGTCAGGTGGAACAAGGAGGACCAGAATAGCGTAGGTGATGACAAGGGGAGGAACAGAGCCAGAATCTAGAGACGAGGTAAGCAGACAAAGGTCAGAGTCCGAGAGTCAGTCCGAGGAATGGTCAACAAAGCAGAGGTCAGGTACCGGAGGTCAGACGAGGTCACAGGCAGGCTGAGGTCAGGAGGCAGGCAGCAGACAGGCGAGTCAAGTAGCAGGCTGGAGTCAGGGCAGGCAGCAGGCAGGCAGGTCGAGGAACGAACTGGAGTCAGAAGTCAGGCAGCAGGCAGGCAGGTTGAGGAATGAACTGGAGTCAGGCAGGCAGGTCAAGAGGCAAGCCGAGGTCAGTACCAGAGAGACAGTCCATAGGTACTACTTGGGAAGACGAACAGACGAACAGGAACAGGAAGACTCTGGAACTAGGAAGCAGGAACAAGGCAGGAACAGAACTGGAACAGAAGGATCCTGGAATGAGACTTGGAACAAGACAGAAGCAAGATACAAGCGTGGTGACAATCTAGCATACAAGCCGACCCGATTGCCAAGGCAAGGAAGTACAGGCAGGGACTTCCTTATAACAAAGAATCAATCAGGGCGCGCTGCAGAGCTAACATCTGCCCTTGGCCCTACAAGAGGCCGAGCGGTCTGCGTGCGCGTAAGGGCGTGGCCAACACAGCCAAGGACGCTGAGCTCTGGCGTGAGGCCTGATGCTCAGTGGAAGGCCCGGCGACAGCCGCCGCGGGATGCCGGGGACTGGAAGTGCTAGCAGCTGCCGCTAGGAAGGCCGACCCGGGACCTGCCGTGGAACCATGAAGGTGAGCAGGCCCGTGTGCGGGACAGATACTGATGGGATGCGTAACAATTTGGTTAGCTGAGCACATGACATTAATGATTTGTATTAATGTAATACCCTTACTGTTTTGGATAAACTAAAATCCTATAAAACAGATGGATGTCTTTTCCCTTATGTAATATGGGAAGTTGTGTGGTGATCAAAATGATGGTCCTATCTAAAATACTATGTTGTTTACAAATGATACCCCTCTAAATAAAGGGATCAAAAATCAAAACTTTTTGATCTTTGATATCTGCCAAAAAGTAGTAGAAATGTAAGTCCTCTCCAATGTTGAGGGAATGGTATGTGGAACGGGCTTGATGAATGCAATGGAGACTCTTGCTGAGAATTTAAGGGGAGCTCTAGAAGGATACAAAGATTTTGGGAACCTGTTGTACATGTTTTTAATATATCTATGAAGCCTAGGGTTTAAGCCATTTTATTTTGAATAGTATTTTTAGGGATGGGTAGAGGGATGTGAGGAGGAGATTTTTCTTGGTCCAGTATGAATTCTCTTGACATGCTGTGATGCATTTATGTTTGCTATGTTCTGGATTGTGAAGCTTCAATAAAAATTAAGTAAACAAAAAGAAAAAAAACTATAGAGGTCTCTGACTGGGACTGGAGAAAATGTTGACTGTTCATCAATTTCAAAATAACTCCACAAACATAGCCTGTATATGAGGGTGGCAAGAAGGAAGCCAGTGATGAAGGAAAGCTATGCATGGAAAAAATTAGGGGACACTGCACATATATGGGAAAAGGTATTATTGTCTAATGAGACCAAACAGGAACTTTTTGGTCTTAGTGTACTGTTAACTTATATGTGTGGTGTAAAACAAACACGACATATCACCCTACTAATACCATCCTTATAGTAAAACATGATGGTGATAGGATTATGTTGAGTGGACTGTTGGCAGCAACAAGCACAGGGAGACTTACGAAGATTGAGGGAATGATGGATGGTGCAGACAGATCCTTGAGAAAAACCTTTTCCCGTCTGCCATAGACCTGGGACTGGGAGAAGATCCACCTTTCAATAGGCATTTGCAGTGAAAAAACCCTCATTTTCGTTTTTGATTCATTTTTGGGAGGTTTTTTTCCCACGAATTTCATTTTGTGGATTGTTTAATTTGTTTACATTTGTGAGAAAAAACCTGAATCAAACAATTAAAAAAAACAACCCAAAAATGGCCAAAAAATGAAAACTGGGCCTCCTGCCCGAAAAAATGCCAGGGCCCAGATCCACCCCCAGCCTCACTTATTCGGTCCAGTGGGGATCCACCGGCTTTGGCCTGGGTCTAGGCCAAAGCTGGTGGATCCCCACTAAGGCCATGTTGACCTACTATGTATGGCATTGCCATACATCAAAATGGCGCTGTCCTCTGGGGTGAATGTGTGGAGTTAATTAATAGGTGCGACCTCAGCTGATGGTGTCATTTGGCTTGCAAGTGCTGAAGAAAGAAGAGAATGAAAAAGAGGCTGCAATGCCTGAGTGTGAACCAGGACCAAGGCCCTGGCTTTGGGCTTGAGCCTGGGCCAAGCCCAGGTGTGAAAACCAAGCCTCCAGGTCGGGTCAGCTTCTGGGTCCCGTCATGGTGTCAAGCCTGGGTTTGGGCCAAGGCCCCGGCATCGGGACCCAGCCTCTGGTTCAGGTTGCGGTATTGAGCCTGGGTCTAGGCCCCAGCCTAGGCCCAGGCGTCAGGACCCAGTCTTCAGGTTGGGTCTCGGCATTGGGCCTGGGTCCAGGCCTAGGTCCCTGGCATTGGACCTGGCCTTCATCGGATACCTGACAGATAAGATACATTTTTTTTGCTGTTGTTTAATTTTGTGGGGTTTTGGCCGAGGCCCTGGCATTGGCCCCATGCCTCTGCCAAGACCCTGGTGTTGCGCTCAGGCCTAGGCCATAGCTCCTGCTTTGGGCTTCGGCCTGTGCCTTCCAAGTCACCAGCTTTGGGCCTAGGCTAAGGCGCTGGCATCATGCTGGAAAAAAAAGTGAATCGGGATAAAAAATACACCCCAACCCTTAAATTTAACTTTCTTACACCCCCCATCATCCTGATCCCTCCCCAAGACTTACTAAAAGTCCCTGGTGGTCCAGCGGGGTCCCGTGAGTGATCTCTCCCTCCATGTCATTAGGCTGTCGGGCCTGCAGTGACTCAAAATGTCGCCGATAGCCTTTGCCCTTACGATGTCACAGGGGCTACCGGTGCCATTGGTCAGCCCCTGTCACATGGTAGGAGCTGACAGGGGGAACTTCTGACCTCCCCAAGACTTGCCAAAAGTCCCTGGAGTCCAGCGGGGGTCCGGAGCGATCTCCTGCACTCGGGTCGTCGGCTGCCAGTATTCAAAATGGCACCGATAGCCTTGCCCTTATGATGTCACAGGGGCTACCGGTGCCATTGGTCAGCCCCTGTCACATGCTCCTACCATGACCAATGGCACCGGTAGCCCCTGTGACATCGTAAGGGCAAGGCTATTGGCTCCATTTTGAGTCATGACAGCCCGATGGCATGGAGGGAGAGATATCGCTCGCAGGACCCCGATGGACCACCAGGGACTTTTAGTAAGTCTTGGGGAGGGATCGGGATGTGGTGGTGGGGGGGGGGGGGGGAGTGTAAGAAAGTAAAATTTAAGGGTTGGGGTGGGTTTTTTTTTTTTATTAAATGTGCCCCTCCCCCCACACTAACCCAAAAATATTTTCCCTGAAGCTCAGGAAAATCCGTTTCGTGGTTCAGGGCCCCGTTGAAATTGCCTAATTCATAATAAACGAATGCACATCTCTATTATTTGTCGTGTTTTGCATTTTTGTTTTAAATGAATGCACATCCCTACTTTTCAATGCAACAATGATCCTAAGTACAAAGGAAAAGCAACAACAGAATGGCTCAGTGATAAGCATGTGCAGCAGGGAAACATTTGTTCCTTTTTAAAATTTGTTTCATGTGGACCCTAATTCATTTCTTTAGTTTCAAAACAAAAAAAAAATCATATTTTCGTTTGATTCATTTTTGTTTGCCATTAATGTCAATGAGGAAAGCATTAAGATTCATTTTCAGCCTTTGTTGGGCTCCAGAATATGTTTTTTTTTAAATCTATTGTCTTAAACATATTGGGAGAAATCAACAGAAGGGGATCATACTCCAATGTGCCTAGAAAGACTGAGAAGACTGGAATGTGGCACCAAAAGTAACATGAATAGCTTATGACTCTGTAAATGGGCAAATGGGTACCACATTGGCAGGATTTCACCAAATCACTGTAAGAGGAGCAAAGTAGCAGAAAAAGTGGGAAGAACACCTCAAAGCTCCAAAACAGGGCACCAGTGCCATGATCCCTGGATGGCATCTCAAGTGGCAAACTTGCACCGGAAGTGGCATTAGCACCCTAAGGCAGCATGAAGGGGGAACAAAGCAGAAAAGATTGCAGTAAAACCTGGTGGGAAGAGGCGAGTTGCAACTTTCACAGTTGTACCATCAGAAGAATCCACCAATTAAAGTTGCATTCCAGAGGGCACTGTCTCATCATATATTCTTAGAGCTCTAATGTTATCAATTGCTCTTATGCTTTTCAGGATGTTACTTAAATAGTTCTGTTTTCAAATAATTGGTAGAATAATGTTTGGAAAACCCCACATTTTTTATTTACAATGTTTCATTTCAGCTTGGTCATATCTTCCTGCAGTGTGGTAACATGATGAAACTCTTATAGACTGTTAGCTCACTCTGAATCCATAATCACGTCCAGAGCATTATGAGATAATGGTATGGGATAATAATGCTCTTTGTTGGAATGTATTAGTAATTAGTATTGCATTAGTATCATGAACATATAATGTTGCCAAGTGTGTAAGCTCATGTGATGGCAGCAGTTAATGCTTATAAGAAGATTTAAAAATGGATTAAAAAAATCTATGTGCATCACCTTTAAACACCACAGCACATTATGCTAGTAAAAGCTAAATTGCTAGCTATACAATGTGCACGCTGAATGAAGCAACCTTTTTAATTATTGTAAGAGCCTATTTGCCTCATTCTGACTTTCAAAAAAAAAAATCTGCTTACATTTCCTCCTCCCACTGACAGTTTATAGAAATGTATTCATTCTATATTTTAAAGTGCTCCTCTCTCCTACATGCCCCTTAAAAGAAAAGGGAAAGGGGATGCGAGAAGCACTAGAGCATACCCACGTTGTTTGGTCAGATCCCATTGGGGAAATTTCTTGATATTCCTTCCATTAAATCGGCTTGTATCTGTGAGACACGTCATCACACTTTTTTTTATTAATGGCCCTTCTATTTGGAATGCACTACCAGATTCCCTTTGGGTTCTCGATGCTATAAAAATTTATCGTAAGAATAAAGTCTTTAACTGCTTACGATAGTTTCAAGCAGCTTTTTCTGATTTGTGATTTTATATTGAATTTTATTGTATAATGAATTTATGCTATGTTTATTAATGTTTTAATGATGTTTAATTGTTATGTATTTATTATGTATTATTTGTTTTACATTGTAATCCACCTAACATGTTTTTTTGCTATAGGCAGAATAGAGATATTTTAAATAAATAAATATTGCACCAAACTAATTCTTTCCTCTTACCACAGACCATCAGTAAAACTAGTTTTCAACCTCATTCTCTCTGTCTCATACAAATGTGACCCTGTCTCCTTAGACCAACACAGAAGTACCCTACCTGCAAAGGAGTAAAATGTTAATAGTAATATAACTCTTGTCCTGTGAACCTAAGATAACCTGGACACAATGGGGGACAGGCCCTACTACTTTTCCCTGCAATCCCACCCCTGCCCTTTCCCATGGAACTTGATTCATAGATAATCCCACCCTACCAAAGCATCTCCTGTAGATAGTGAGGAGGGTCTAGGACACAAAAGCAAAATAAAACATTCTCCCTTATAGGAATGAGGATGGTACATGTGTAACTGTCTCAAGAACCAGGCAATACAATAAATGCAACATAATTTTATTTCACTCTGCCTAATTCTGGAAGAAGGAAATAGATTAACACGTAACACCTGTGTGCTATAGAGAGAGTGTATTTTGGTTATAATGTGATTTCCCCCCTAAGGGGAATTGGTAAGGGCATGATCAAAGGGGAAAGGTTCCAGAAAGTATAAGGTCATCAAATGGTCATAGGGAGTGTAATGAAACTCTGACAGACAGTCTGGTCCAGCCCTTAGGGACAGGGTTTGGTGGAAAATGTGTAAAATGTGGACTAGAACTTCCTCAGAGTCATCAAGCCAGGAGAAGGAGGTAGTTGTGACCATCTCCTGGGGTCTAGGGGAAAAGAGGAGCTTGGCAGAGATACCACACTGATATCCCAGGAAGCCTGAGTAACAAATGAAGACTAATGTTTGGAATTACAGAGAGCAGAAAGGAACTGTAAAGAGGGCCTTCAGGAGCAGCTGAAAACTTGTGCCTGACTGGAGTCTCTGAGCAGGGCTGGGGAGCTGCACTCCATCTACAGAAGAGGGAGGGAGTTGCCTGCAGCCATCCTAAAGGTTGTTAGTAATAAACCGGAACTAAACTGTTGTGGATGCTAAAGATTTGGGGCCTAGACTGAGGCTGAAGAGAAATTTGTACATAGAACTGTGATCTGATTTTTCTTTACCTCTTTGCAAGCTGCTGAGAGAGATTTTTTTGTATTCTATTCTGGAATTGGAGATTTTTTTATAATTTTTGGACTGATTGACCAGTTTATTTAAATAAATTACTTTTTACTGGAGTACAGCTCCTGGCGTGGACAGTACATTTGTGCAGGTGCTTGGGTGAGTGTCCTCAGCCCAATTTGGCCTTGCAGTTTATCTGCTCCCAGCCAATGAACCAACAGAGACTGATTTCCTCACTTCGGGTGAGTTACCCCCGGCTCCCCGAAACTGAAAAGGTGACCCCCAAATAAACAGGGGGCTGCAAACAGAAAGAAAAAAGAACTTAAAACAAATAAGTTCAAGTAAACGATATTTTCTTCTTGCTTAGTACCACTTTACAGCAATGCTCTTAACACTATTTTCCTTTTTACGTGTAACAATTCAGACTCTGACCTATATAGCAGGTTAGTAATCAACTTCCAAAACACTTTGATCCCCAGATATATGTACTTAATGTATTTATGAACTGTACTCCTTCTGTATTCAAGAGACATCAGAATATGGGTGTATCAGAAAAATACTACCCACAAAATCTTTTCAAAACTTAGCAGAATTAGTCATCCATAAGTTCTAATCCTTTTCCCTTAATTTGTCTTTTCTTTGTCTTTCAGATAAATTAACATAGGTAAGTATGTGTTAGTACCTTAATTTTCCTAATGTATATCAGACCTCTGGATTTGAGTTTGAACAACTGAGTATTCAAATGTGTAATGCAGGGTGTTGATTTGTGAGCTCATGGTAATTTTTCAGGTAGTCCCTAGCAGGTTGTGATAGTCTTCCCTGAGGTGTTGGCCCAGTTGTAGCTGGGCTGCATCCTTGTAGTAGCTATTCTCTGGTCTCTGGATTCTCACCACTGAAGATCCATGACGTGACTAGTCTCCCTATTCTCAAACAGATCAACAATTGTCTACAGTCGTGTGTCCTTCTTCTGAAAATCTAAAGAAAGAGTGTTATCTCACACCATCTAAATATGTTAGTGAAACTGTATTCTAGCTAGGAAAACAAAAATTAACCAAGGTGTTGCCCTATTTCTATTTTGAATTTTCCCAGCAAGGTGAATTAACCTCAGAGGCACACATTGCTGTATTTAGTTTAGTATTCACTTCTTCTAATAGGGAGGATAACTTTAAAACATGTATAAAAGCATCTATATATGCAGCTATACAGATGCATGTGCGCATGCACATGTATTTTATATTCTGTGTGCAAATGCATGCATATAGAGAAGTAAATTTTCAAAGGGCCATGCGTAAAAAACAAGGGTTACGTGCGTGGCCAGGCCTTGCATGCGTCGCATGCATTTTAGAATGGGCCCGGCCACGCGCGTAACCCCCATTATGCGCAGAAGTGCCAGTCCCTGAAAAAGGAGCAGGCTGGGGGCATGGTCTGGGCGGGGCAGGGCAGAGGTGGCTGGGACAGTGGCGCGCATCCATGTGCGCGCCGGGAACCGCATGCACATGAATATGTGCGTGGTTTTGAAAATCGACCCCAATATAAAGTATGCGTTAATATACCCAATAATATGTTCGTGTATCAAAAAATATGCGTCATGTATTTTAAACATAGCTGTGTAAGTTTTGACTTTTCCAGCTAAGTGGCAACAAATATATAGCTAAGTAGCTCTGTGGCAACTTATCCAGGTAAGTAGAGCTGTTTAAGATTTATCCGGCTAAATAAGATAGCTGGATAAATACATGGATACATGGATAACTAGTGTTTGAAAAGTTATCTGGCTATCTTATTTAACCAGCTATGTAGCATTTTTTAAGACTTATCCAGATAAGTAATGGACATCTGCTATGCAAACACATTTGTGCTCCTAATTTTAATCATTTACACAAAGAAATTTAACTCGCATATTTTCATTAGCAGAAGTCAGCTTCTAGGGCTTGTAATTTATTAAATTTTATAGCATGCACATGTAAAGGAAATTACCAGTTAAATCAATTAGTCCACCAGTTTTCCCAGTCTATCTCTAGATCATCAAGACACCCCTGGTTCTTCAGCCTACACTTCCCCCAGTTTACCCAGACCCCTCACGTAATCAGTAATTGCCTATAAATAATTTTATTCTGACTTATACCTGATAATTAGCAGTTGTAAATATGCACAGGTAACAGTTGTAAGCACACTGTATTTGCAGGTTATATAATAGCAACTTATACATGTAAATGTTGGCCCAGCCCTGGAATGCTCCTGGCCTGCCCCTAGCCTGCCTATGCTTTATATGAGTAAACTCATTCACACACCATTACTTGTGGGTGCATGTTTGAGATTTATAAAATAGCACTTATACGAATATGCACTACATGTGCATGCATGAGCTTATTTTTGTGTGCTCATCTCTTAACATTCACCTTTAACTATGCAAAATTTAGAATTATATATCTGCCAGCATAGCAAACTCAACTTTCACCAAAGTTCTCTCATAATGGCTTCAGAGCAGAAAGTTGCCATATCACATGTGGTTATAACCTCTGTTCAGAGAAGAATGTCTTTTATAATTTACCTCTCAACAAATATCTCACTCTTCTGCTTCCTCTTAAAGAATGCAGTGTGAATACACTTTCACTGTGATTTCTGTAACCCAGTGAATTCAATTTTTCTGGCTTAATAGGTATTAGGAATTAAGTTTCTGCCAAACTCCCAACAGTTAAAGACTTTTTCTCATCACTCTCTCCCTTGCCTAGGGAATCTCCAGTTATTCCCCTTAAATTTCCTGAGGTGGTGTAAACCACTGAATTGCTCTCCCACCAGTTCATAGGCTGGTTGTCTTTTACCATCACAGATTAAATCAATGAAGCAAACCTTTCTCTCCTGGTTCTCAAACAGAGCTGTTTCTCCCTCAAAGGCTGTCTCTGTCTGGTCCCCAAAACTGTCAGCTGTGTGTGTTCTGAGCTGCTCTGCTTTCAGCTTGCTAACAGCTACCGCTTTTCCTACACATGAGGACTGTTTGTTTTGTTTCTGTGCTGGCTCTGTGTATGCTGTTTTTTATTTTTATTATTTATTGAAAAGATTTATAGCCTGTACACGCCAATGTTCATAGCAGGGAACAGGAAGAAACATTCATAAAATTAAGACATAATGATAAAGCCCACAAATATACTGCAAGTGCCTGAATTCAGTAAACCACACTTCTAAGAGCAGGTTCAAAGGCACATTGAAACAAAAAGATTTTTATTGCATTCTTGAATGTTTGCATATCAGTCAAAGACCACAGTAGATTGGGCAAAGTGTTCCAGGGAAGAGGGCCAGATTTGTTTACTGCTCTCCCCTGCAGCAATTCAGGGAAAAAAACCATTGTGCCTGCCTCAATATTTCCTTTTAGGGCTTATTTCCTGTCAACCCCAGCTCCCTCCATAGCAGGAGACCCTGGGAGAAATGGGGGGGGGGGGGGGGGAGGGAAGTAATTATTAACCCCAGGAAATTTAACTATAATATCATATCACTAAGCTTTCTGTTTTTCAAGGATTTTTATTTGCCACTACTTAGAAACCATCCAAGGGGGTCATTTATCAAAGTGCTATATGGCGTTTTTGCATGTGTTAAGGCATTTTTGATGAAAAGCACCTTTAATGCATGCAAAAATGCCTTTATCGCATGTGAAATCACCATAACACATGGTGTGATGAAAATTAGGAAAGGGGAGGAGTTTGGGGCAGGATTTCTGGCCAAGTGGGCCGGCTTCGCAATTTGTGAAGCCATATCGCACGGTGCAGATAGGAAAGATAATGCCACAAAGGAAAGACTAAATTAATTCTTTGCTTCTTTGTTTACTGAAGAGGACGTTGGGGAAATACCGGTGCCAGAAATGGTATTTTGTGTGATGATTCAGAAGAACTGAAAGAAATCACAATGAACCTGGAAGATGTAATAGGGCAGATTTACAAACTAGAGAGTAGCAAATCACCTGAACCAAGTCCAGAGTAATATCAAAGCTCCCTGGTTGGGCGCAGTGTTACGAATTTACATTCAGTCTCGAGTCCTTTGCTCCCAAAATATAGGATTGCTGGAACTTGCATCTATCCTGCAAGCACACTTGGGTGAGATTAGAGACCAGGCCTTCTCAGTACCTAACCCAGTTCTTTACAATGGCATGCTAGACAGCTGAGAATTATGACTGATACTAAAGCATTCAAGAAGGCCTTAAAAAACATGGCTGCTTCATCGAAATTTGTCAAATGACTTGGAGGATTTTAATAGGTTAGAAGTTCGCTCTTAGCAGGTATGTACTTAATGTGAAGCCATGAAGGGTAAACCAAGAAACTATAAAAAGGTGAGTCTGACTTTAGTGCCGGGAAATATCATAAAAACTATTCTAAAGAACAAATTCACAAGAATACAGACGTTTTGCCTCAGCAATCTGTGACATTTTTTTGAAGGGGTTAATAAACATGTGGCTAATGATGAGCTGGGAGATATAGTGTATTTGGATTTTCAGAAGGTATTTGACAAAGTCCGCCATGAGAGATTCCTGAGAAAATTAAAATGTTACGTGATAGGTGGCAATGACCTATTGTTGATCACAAACTGGTTAAAAGATAGGAAATAGAGAATATGAACAAATGGTCATTTTTCTCAGTGGAGAAAGGTAAACAGTGGAGTGCCTCAGGGATCTGTTCTGGGACCTGTGCTTTTTAATATATTTATAAATGATCTGGAAAGGGGGATGACAAGTGAGATAATCAAATTTGCAGATGACACAAAATTATTCTGAGTTGTTAAATCACAACAAAAATAGTTGGATTGTGAGAAATTGCAGGAAGTTCTTGCGAGATTGGGAGCCTGGGCATACGAATGGCAGATTAAATTTAATGTGGACAAGTGAAAAGTGATGCACATAGGGAAAAGTAATCCACAGTGCAGCTACATAATTTTCAGTTCCACCTTAGGAACTACCACCCAGAAAAAGGATCTGGGTGACATTGTGGAGAATACTTTGAAATTCTTAGCTCAGTGTGCAGCAGTGTGCAGCAGCAGTCAAAAAAGCAAACACCTTAACCAGGGTGGAACCAGACTGTTGGCACTAACCTTTAAAAAGGAGATAGAGCAGCTTTTAAACTAGAACAAAGGGGAAAGCCGACAGTCGCTCAGCAGCGCATGGTTCGGAGAGAGGTATCTTCAAAGGATATTAATGATGCATTAGAATTAGGGCATCCTGACAGTGAGGTTCCAATAATAAGAAAAATAGTCCAAGTGCCTGTAACTAAAAACTCACCTGAGCTAAAAAATTCTAACTTATCCCTATTAATTAAAAAGAGGAATGAAAATGCAAACAAAAAACAAACTTTGAAATGTTTGTATGCTAATGCCAGAAGTCTAAGAAGTAAGATGGGAGAATTAGAATGTATAGC
Organism: Rhinatrema bivittatum; assembly: GCF_901001135.1. Classification (NCBI taxonomy): domain Eukaryota; kingdom Metazoa; phylum Chordata; class Amphibia; order Gymnophiona; family Rhinatrematidae; genus Rhinatrema; species Rhinatrema bivittatum. The sequence goes on along the minus strand of NW_021820811.1, from coordinate 151,195 downwards.
AGTGAATGATAACATAGACTTAATTGGCATCTCAGAGACATGGTGGAAGGAGGATAACCAATGGGACAGTGCTATACCGGGGTACAAATTATATCGCAATGACAGAGAGGAGCACCTGGGAGGCGGTATGGCGCTTTATGTCCGGGATGGCATAGAGTTCAACAGGATAAACATCCTGCCTGAGGCTAAATGCACAATTGAATCTTTATGGGTAGAAATCCTTTGTGTGTTGGGGAAGACTATAGTGATAGGAGTATACTACCGTCCACCTGGTCAAGATGGTGAGACGGACAGTGAAATGCTAAGAGAAATTAGGGAAGCTAGCCAAATTGGTAGTGCGGTAATAATGGGAGACTTCAATTACCACTAAAAAGACGTTATGCAGCTCTAGTTCTTCTTAATCAATGTGCTGTATACAAGATTACTGTTATTATTATTTATAGGACCATCATAACACCTGCGCGCATACCAGCATATTTTAGCTCAAGGTTTTGCCACATCAGGTCGTATTTAATCATTGGTCAGAAGTCCTTTATTATTTCTTTTATATTCTATTTTTTGGTTTTTTGATTTTTATAAAAATATCGGGGTGATACCTTCCTTTTGCACTCAAACTTTCAAGAGACGTGGTTATTTAGAGTCCAGTCTAGTCATGCAAAAGGAAAGTATCACCCCGATATTTTTATAAAAAACAAAAAATAGAATATAAAAGAAATAATAAAGGACTCGGACCAATGATTAAATATGACCTAATGTGGCAAAACCTTGAGCTAAAATATGCTGGTATGCCCGCAGGTGTTATGATGGTCCTATAAATAATAATAACAGTAATCTTGTATACAGCACATTTATTAAGAAGAACTAGAGCTGCATAACGTCTTTTTAGTGAGAATTGTGCTCGTTGTGTTTTGAAAACAACTGTCGACATTGTGTGTAGACTTCAATTACCCAATATTGACTGTGTAAATGTATCATCGGGTCACGCTAGAGAGATTACATTCCAGGATGGAATAAATGATAGCTTTATGGAGCAATTGGTTCAGGAATCGCCAGGAGAGGGAGCAATTTTAGATCTAATTCTCAGTGGAGCACAGGATTTGGAGAGAGAGGTAACGGTGGTGGGGCCGCTTGGCAATAGTGATCATAATATGATCAAATTTGAATTAATGACTGGACGAGGAACAGTATGCAAATCCACAGATCTCGTGCTAAACTTTCAAAAGGGAAACTTTGATAAAATGAGAAAAATTGTTAGAAAAAAACTGAAAGGAGCAGGTGGAAAGAAGGCAAAATGATTACCGGCATGGTTAAAAGGGGAGGTGAAAGAAGCTATTTTAGCCAAAAGATCTTCATTCAAAAATTGGAAGAAGGATCCAACAGAAGAAAATAGGATAATGCATAAACGTTGGCAAGTTAAATGTAAGATATTGATAAGACAGGCTAAGAGAGAATTTGAAAAGAAGTTAGCTGTAGAGGCAAAAACTCACAGTAAAAACTTTTAAAAATATATCCGAAGTAGAAAGCCTGTGAGGGAGTCAGTTGGACCGTTAAATGATCGAGAGGTTAAAGGGGCACTTAGAGAAGATAAGGCCATCGTGGAAAGATTAAATGATTTCTTTGCTTCAGTGTTTACTAAAGAGGATATTGGGGAGGTACCCGTACTGGAGAAGGTTTTCATGGGTAATGATTCAGATGGACTGAATCAAATCACGGTGAACCTAGAAGATGTGGTAGGCCTGATTGACAAACTCAAGAGTAGTAAATCACCTGGACCAGATGGTTTATACCCCAGAGTTCTGAAGGAACTAAAAAATGAAATTTCAGACCTATTAGTAAAAATTTGCAACCTATCATTAAAATCATCCATTGTACCTGAAGACTGGAGGATAGCTAATGTAACCCCAATATTTAAAAAGGGATCCAGGGGCGATCCGGGAAACTACAGACCAGTTAGTCTGACTTCAGTGCCAGGAAAAATAGTGGAAAGTGTTCTAAACATCAAAATCACAGAACATATAGAAAGACATGGTTTAATGGAACAAAGTCAGCATAGCTTTACCCAAGGCAAGTCTTGGCTCACAAAACTGCTTCACTTTTTTGAAGGAGTTAATAAACATGTGGATAAAGGTGAACCGGTAGATGTAGTATACTTGGATTTTCAGAAGGCGTTTGACAAAGTTCCTCATGAGAGGCTTCTAGGAAAAGTAAAAATTCATGGGATAGGTGGCGATTTCCTTTCGTGGATTGCAAACTGGCTAAAAGACAGGAAACAGAGAATAGGATTAAATGGACAATTTTCTCAGTGGAAGGGAGTGGGCAGTGGAGTGCCTCAGAGATCTGTATTAGGACCTTACTTTTCAATATATTTATAAATGATCTGGAAAGAAATACGAGGAGTTAGATAAGCAAAATTTGCAGATGATACAAAATTGTTCAGAGTAGTTAAATCACAAGCAGGTTGTGATAAATTGCAGGAAGACCCTGTGAGACTGGAAAATTGGTCATCTAAATGGCAGATTAAATTTAATATGGAAAAGTGCAAGGTGATACATATAGGGAAAAATAACCCATGCTATAATTACACAATGTTGGGTTCTATATTAGGTGCTACAACCCAAGAAAGAGATCTAGGCGTCATAGTGGATAACACATTGAAATCGTCGGTTCAGTGTGCTGCAGCCGTCAAAAAGCAAACAGAATGTTGGGAATTATTAGAAGGGAATGGTGAATAAAACGAAAAATGTCATAATGCCTCTGTATCGCTCCATGGTGAGACCGCACCTTGAATACTGTGTACAATTCTGGTCGCCGCATCTCAAAAAAGATATAATTGTGATGGAGAAGGTACAGAGAAGGGCTACCAAAATGATAAGGGGAATGGAACAGCTCCTCTATGAGGAAAGACTAAAGAGGTTAGGACTTCAGCTTGGAGGGGGAGGGGGGGAAGGATATGATAGAGGTGTTTAAAATCATGAGAGGTCTAGAACGGGTAGATGTGAATCGGTTATTTACTCTTTCAGATAATAGAAATACTAGAGAGCACTCCATGAAGTTAGCATGTGGCACATTTAAAACTAATCGGAGAAAGTTCTTTTTTACTCAACGCACAATTGAACTCTGGAATTTGTTGCCAGAGGATGTGGTTAGTGCAGTTAGTATAGCTGTGTTTAAAAAAGGATTGGATAGGTTCTTGGAGGAGAAGTCCATTACCTGCTACTAATTAAGTTGACTTAGAAAATAGCCACTGCTATTACTAGCAACGGTAACATTAGTTTTTGGGTACTTGCCAGGTTCTTATGGCCTGGATTGGCCACTGTTGGAAGTAGGATGCTGGGCTTGATTGACCCTTGGTCTGACCCAATATGGCATGTTCTTATGTTCTCATGTAATGTTAGGAATTATTAGAAAAGCGATGGAAAATATAGAAACATAAACATAGAAACATAGAAATGACGGCAGAAAAAGACTAATCGGCCCATTCAGTCTGCTCAGCAAGCTCCCACACTTATTTTCCCATACTTACTGTTTCATTATTTTCCCATACTTATCTGTTTCATCTACCACCAAGTTCAGGGCCCTTGTTGGTAACTGTTTCATTCAATTTTCCTGCCATCCCCCGTCATTGATGCAGAGAGTAATGTTAGAGTTGCATCAAAGGCTTAATGGTTGAGGGTAGTAACCGCCGCATCAAGCAAGTTACTCCGATGCTTGGTTACCCAGACTGTACAGATCAATGCCTTGTTGGATGTTGTCTGAATGTAAAACCTGTTTTCCACATTTCCCCCTACCGTTGAAGCAAAGAATAGTGTTGTATATGTATTCAAATTATTGTATCGGGCTTAATTGGTTTAGGGTAGTAACCGCCATCATAAGCAAGCTACCCCCACTCTTATTTGTTTACCCAGATTGTGAATAAAATGGAGAACATCATAATACATCTGCATTATTTATTTATTTATTTAACATTTTTCTATACCGAACTTCATGACAAGCTTCATATCAGGCCGGTTTACATCAAACTTGGGGTTAACTTAACAATAACCATATAACAAGAAGGCCGAGGCGCAGGTACAAATAACAGGGATATTAAACTTGGGGGCTAGAGTAGCCAGGAAATTCAGGACAGAAAGAACTGAAGAATGAACAAGAATGAATGAACAATGGTTAGGTCTGACATTTAGTCTGGAGGGCTATGTGAAAGCAGAATTGTTGCTCTGTTAGGCTTCGGGGAAGGCTTGGACGAAAAGCCAAGTCTTGAGTTTCTTTCTGAATGTAATCAGGCAGGGTTCCAGTCTTAGATCATACGGCAGGTTGTTCCAGATGCTGGGGCCAGCTGTGGAGAATGTTCTTTCTCTTGTGGAGGTTAGGTGGGTGGATTTATTTGGGGGAACTTGAAGGGTTCCTTTGTGTGCCGCTCTGATGGGTCTTGTAGATGTGTATGGTTTGAGAGGGAACTGAAGGTCTAGAGGAAGTTGGTTGTGTATGGATTTGTGGCAGAAGTGACAACCCACCATGGAGGAAATGGAGTGGAGTGCGGTAATGCTATCCCGGGGTAGGAGGCAGGCAGCCTCAAAAGTTGTAACAAGGAACATTGGGGAAATGATTGGTTGATGACCAACCCTTGCAGTTAGTGGAGAATGTGGGTTCAAACGTTTCTTGAAGGTCGTACTTCCAAATTACAAGTCCCCTCCAGAACCACATTTAGTAGAAAGGTCATCCCCAGCCTGTACAAGCACTGTGTCAGTCGCGTGCAAGCACTGCTAGGTAAGGCAGACGGAAGAGTGCATTTCACCTTGCGATATCTGGACCGCCATGAATGCTGCACACTCTTACCTCTCTCTGACAGCACACTGGTGGGACATGGCAGAGGCAGGGGCAGCCAGCAGCTCTATTACTGAACAAGCATCAGGGTGGAGGTGGGCTTTACTGAACACCCACCTGACGGACCCATGCCCATACCGCTGGCAATATTCTAGCATGCATCAGAAAGATGCTGGCGAGCTGGAAAGTACACCAGCCGAGACAGTAAAACGCGGCAGCTTTTTTGTCACAGACAACGGTGCAAACATGGTTAAGGCAATAAGCGATGGGCGGTTTAAGAACATCCGATGTTTTGCACACACTCTGCATCTGGTAGTGAAGTCAGGTTTGGGCTTGGAGTCCAAGGACAAGGAGACTGAATACCTGCGTAGGTTAATACAGAAGTGCAGGAACATAGCAGCACACTTCCACAGAAGTGTCAGGGCGGGGCAGGTTCTCCGAGAAAATCAGACTGCTTTGGATATGCCCCAGAAGCGTCTCATTCAAGACGTTCCCACCCGGTGGAATTCCACCTTTAGGATGCTGGAGAGGTTATTGGAGCTGCAGACACCCCTTCATGAACTTTCTGGTACAATGGACATAGGTGTGCAGAATCTCCTAGGACATCATGATTGGTTAGTGTTAAATAAATGACCGAAAGGAACGTATGTTTGAGAGAACCACTCTGAGTTTTATTCTACAACATCATCTTCATTCTACATTATCATATACTGTGTACAAACAAATATAATGTATACACAGGAAGCAAAAAATATACTTACATAACAGACGTAGCACAGCGCTGGCTATTTTGCTTAGCTTCACTATATACCAGCTCTGCTTTATATAGGTTAAAAAAACTACAGATGTCAGCATGGCATCTGGGTTCTGCTTTCATGTTTCACACCATAAGTTTTATGGTCTGTGTGTTTTGTCTCCCCTTATCTCTCTGTCTCTTTCCCACAGACTATTTGCTCGTGCCCTCGGTGATATCTCTTTGCCCCATCCTGTGGCTTATTTATTTATTACTTATTATTATTTATTATTATTATTTATTATTATTTATTACTCCATGATGGGACCATACCTAGAGAACTATGTCAAATTCTGATCACCACATATCACAAAAGATTTAGGGGTAGATTTTAATACCTATGCGCGCACACACATGGATGCCCGATTTTATAACATGCGCGCACAGGTGCATGCATGTTATAAAATCGGGGGTCAGCGCGTGCAAGGGGGTGCACAATTGTGCAACTTGTACGTGCCGATGCCCGTGGCTTACCCCGATTTCGGAGCGCCCTGGGAGGGAACTTCCCAACCCCCTAACTTAACCTCCCTTCCCGTTCTCCTAACCCTCCCACCCCCTAGCCCTCACCTAGCCCCCCTGACCTTTATCATACCTGTTGCGTGCGCCAGCAGCCTGCCGGCATACAATCCCCTGGCACAGCGGAAAATGGCTGCTGTGCTGGGAGCCTCTGACCCTGCCCCCCCCACAGACTTCCCCCCCCTGCCCTTCCCAACCCCTTTTTTGAAGCCCCAGGACATACGCGTGTCCTGGGACTTTACATGCATGGCTGGGCCTTTCTAAAATAGGCCCAGCATGCGTAAGGCCTCCTACGTAGGGCTTTTAAAATCCAGCCCTTAGTTGAATTGGGAAATGTACAGAGAAGGGTGACAAAATATGATAAAGGAGCTAGAATGGTTCCCCTATGAATAAAGGCTAAAGAGGGTAGGGCTGTTGAGCTTGGAGAAGTGATGGCTAAGGGGGATATGATAGAGGTCTATAAAATCATGAATGGAATTGAATGCGTAAATATGAATCGGTTATTTACTCTCAAAAAATACAAAGACTAGAGGGGACACTCCTTGAAGATAGTAAGTAGCACATTTAAAACATATTGGAGAAAATTCTTTCATTCAACGCACAATTAAGGTCTGGAGTTCATTGCTGGAGAATGTAGTAAAGGCATACACTGTTATTAACCAAGTAGACTTCAGGAACACCACTACTTACCCCTGGGTTTAGCAGCATGGAATCTATCTACTGTTTGAGATCTTGCCAGGTAGTGTGACCTGGATTGGCAACTACTGGAAACAGTATGCTAGGGGCTTGATAGATGTCTCAATATGGTAATTCTTATGTTCTATGAATTGCTGGCATATCATATGATTTTATATATTGCTCTTGTTTCTTTCTCTGACTGGGGATATTAGTATAAAAGTCTTTTAGATTAGACCTTCCACTGATTCTCTTGCTGGACAAAATGTAGAGCAGTTTCAGCAGAGAAAGAAACACTTTGATTTGCTGACTTCATGACAAGCTCCTCAAAGGATGTACAGTACATAGCACTAAATGTTGCCAAAATGAAATAATTTTTTTTGTCTAGTGGAAGGTTTCTAAGAAGGGATAAAAAGTATCTGGATACCACACCTTAGAAGAAAAGCTCAAACAATGGAAAAACATTTTATTTAAATGTTAGTTCTTCCTTTTGCTGGTGCATAGCACTATATTTCAGGACTAGATGGAGGGTAGATGGTGGCATTTCAAAACATTTGCCTTAATGAGGAAATGCAATGGGAAGCTCATGGATCTCCATAAGGGGAAGCCTAAGAAATAACTATTCTAGAGTCTCTCGGGCTGGGTCATGTTTACAAAGCATGAGAAATGAAGGTGACGTGGTCACCAGGGTCACTCCCCAGCATTCTGGGGCATTTCCTCAAAGCCAGGCTACCACCAAAATGTAAAAACAAATATAGGAATGGGAATCTTTGGCCAATGCCTGGTGGATGTATGCACTTTTTTTTTTTTTTACATCCTGACAACTATCAAACACTCAAATTTAGAAACTCTAAACATATGAGGCAAAACCCCCCCAAAAACCCCTATTCCCTAATGTTAGAAATTTGCTCGCTAAAGAGAAACACCTTCAAAATAATATTAGCATTACTATATTAAAAAAAAACCTCATGCCCCGCTGATTGGGGTAGATTTTAAAAGAAGCGCGATCAGCCTACTTTTGCTTGCGCATCAGACTCAAGCAAAAGTACGCTGGATTTTAGTAGATACGCGCGGAGCCGCGCGTATCCACTAAAATCCTGGATCGGCGCGCGCAAGGCTATCGATTTTGTATAGCCTGCGCGCGCCGAGCCGCGCTGCCTCCCCCCGTTCCCTCCAAGGCCGCTCCGAAATCGGAGCGGCCTTGGAGGGAACTTTCCTTTGCCCTCCCCTCACCTTCCCCTCCCTTCCCCTACCTAACCCACCCGCCCGGCCCTGTCTACACCCCCCCCTTACTTTGTCGGGGGATTTACGCCTCCCGGAGGGAGACGTAAATCCCCGCGCGCCAGCGGGCCTGCTGCGCGCCGGGCCGCGACCTGGGGCGGGTACGGAGGGTGCAGCCACGCCCCCGGCCGTAGCCCGTACCCGCCCCCAAAACGCTGCCGACACGCCCCCGAACGCCGCGACGACCGGGCCCGCCCCCGACACGCCCCCGACACGCCCCCCTCCGAGAACCCCGGGACTTACGCGAGTCCCGGGGCTCTGCGCGCGCCGGGAGGCCTATGTAAAATAGGCTTCCCGGCGCGCAGGGCCCTGCTCGCCTAAATCCGCCCGGTTTTGGGCGGATTTAGGCGAGCAGGGCTCTGAAAATCTACCCCATTGTGCACACAGCACTGTGCAAGGGAAATGATATTCCAGTGCAGGGTTACAATGGTGCAGCACTATAGATTCTAAGCTACAGACAATTTAACTGCAAAGTGTTAAAAAAGCAAAGCAAGTGAATGCCAATAAGACACAAGAGCAGAAAATGAAGAACTACAAATATTTATGGGTGAAATCAACCCATATTGTAAAGAATCCTGGTTGTGAATCTCTTTGATTTTCAGCTAACAACTGTTTGTATGCCAATTGAATTTCAAGCCATTATACACCCCATGCAACTCCCATCTGGTGCCAGCTGTGCAGCTTGGTGCGCTCCTTGGGGTTTGTTCAAGTTGATTGAAAAAGTCTTGCTGTCTTTTGCAGAATCTGCGATTGCATTCACAGTTTTTTGCTGTGATGTGGTTTCCAATAGAAATACCAGAAATTTCAAAAGCTGTGAAAACCAGCAATGAAATTCTTTTAATAAAACATTATCTTACTGCAGGACCGTCTTCTTGCTGTGTCATCACTCAGGGCATTAGTTTCTGGCATATTGCAAGGCAGCTCTTAAAGCAGATGACTCCGGCCACACAAGCGTAAAATAAAACCGTAACATCAACTGCACTTTCCCTAAAGCGAGCGGCGAGGAAAGAAATAAAATATTTATCGCCTGGAAGATACTTGGTTTACGGCAAGCTGTTGGGAGGGTTTCCTGCAGTCACAGTTCAACATCTCTAACGAAGGAGTAGAAACTGAAAGCCCTAATCACACTAAATATGTGACCGACTGTACGATCTGGGGGAGGCAATGATTGGTCAAAATGCTGTCTGAAGTTATTTTCAAGTTGCCACTTACTTGCAGACACTGAAGGCTTACTTAATAGCATATTTCAGTAAGTGTGGCACTTGTACCTATAATGAGTGTTACCTGTCCTCTCCCCACCAGAATCTGTCACAGTTTCCCACGTGGAAAGTCTTCCCTACCTTGAACATTTACAACATGCACAGACATTTACAGTCTGCTCTATCATCCTACGCAAGGACATGCAAGAAAACAGACGGAGCCTATATCCCCTTCGCCAGGACACAGGCCCTGAAATTGGCCTGGATGGAATTATTACAGCCTACAGATTCTTAAGCAACACTGGCCAGTCCAAACTGATTCTTTGATAGAGCAGTTTCCCGGTCTTCAGCTGCTGGTTATGCGAAGACATAAAAAAAGATTACAAGTACTGTGTGCACATGAGGAAAAAGTGGGTGTATTCACTTGATAAAAGCAACAATTTACTCTTTATGCTTGTTCCAGTAAACCAGCGCCGCCTTTCTCTGTCAAGGGAGCACACTTTTTGCTTCCCCTCGTTGTGAGTTCCAGCAGTTTCCTGTGTAGTGTTGTGTTCATCACTCAGATGAATAGTTTTGTGCTGTGAGCGTCATATTGATTTAATGCTTAGCAATAATCCTCGATGTTCCTACCCTGACTGCAGGCACTGAGGCCCTGAAAGGAGGCCAAGGGCCAGTAACCGAGAAATCATATTTTATCAATAAATGTCATGTCTAGAGAGCAGTAATATTGTTATAGTCTAACTTCGTTTTTGGGGGAGGGAAGGGGGGAATGTGTATGTTTTGAGGTGGCAGAAGGAATTGCAGGTTTCTTTTTGACAAAGAAGTACTTGACATAGATATTATAAACAGTAATAGCGGGCATTTCTAGAGGATCCAATAAATCAGAATTTAACTCAGCATTCTGTTTACGTTATCAAACCTTTTCAAAAAAGGTTTGAACATAAAGAGACAGCCAGTCAAATCACCACATGCAGTCATAATGTTCTTCCCTTCTTTTTCCACACACACACACGCACCAACACTCACATGCTCTTTTGTATCCCTCTGTTTCCTTTTTATGACTGACTTGCTCGTTTCTTTGGTGAATTTCCCAATGACTTGATACTGACCCTGCTTCTATGTGTGTGTTCATGTATTTTTATTGAGTTGACGTTTTTAATATACAATTTGAGCATAACATTAACTCATCTAGAAGGCTACTACCACCTTAAAGGTGAATTTTCAAAAGTTGCTCATGTAAAAATCAGCATATATGCCTGTAAATAGCACATACTCACATATATGCTGTTTTATAAACCTCAAATTTACACATGTAAGTAAGGGTTTGTGAGTAAATTTGCGTATGCCAAAAAGAGGCGGGCCAGGGGTGTTCCAGGGCGGGGCCAACATCTGCGCGAGTAAGTTGCTATTTTATAATCAATTTATGCATGAGGATTTGGCAGCCATCTCGCGTATGGTAACCCCTGCTCGGTATCTGGAGTAAGTGATAGTAAACAGCTTAAAAGTGAAATAACGAAGTGGGGGGGGAGTTGGGGGCTGAAGATCCAGGAGGGTCTTGATGACTTGTTTGCTCATTCAGGGGTACATTTTTGAACGGCTGCGTGGGCGTCCGTGTGCACGCGGTTCCCGAAGCACGCACGTGGACGCGCCGATTTTATAACGTATGCACGCCACCGCATGCGCGATACAAAATCGGGCACCTGTGCACACATGTGTGCCCGGTTTTGTATCGGTGCGCACGGGTGGGGAATTTTACAAAACACGCGCGGTGACACGATCGGGCCTTTGCCCAGTTCTCTATACCCCTACCTAACCTTGCTCCCTTTTCCCCCTCTCCTCCCGAACCCTTAAGCTGGTCCTTTCTACCCTATTTTTTTTTTTTTGCTGCGGAACTTACCTGCTCTTCTGAGCAATAGTAAGTTCCGCACGCTGGCTGGCTGCCGGCACGCGCTTCCCTGGGACAGGGCTTAATGGCGCTGTCCCGGCCGGCCCCTGCCCTGTTCCTGCCCCCGGTCCACCCCTTTTTAAAGGCCCGGCACTTCCCTGCGTACCGGAAGATACGCACATGGCCGAGCCGCTCTGAAAATGCATGGCTCGGCCACGCGCGCATCTTCTGGGATTTGCGCATGCCAGCCTTTAAAAATGCCCCCGTCAATTAAAAAAAAAAAAGAAAAAATTAAAGAAATGAAAAATAAAACAAAACAAAAAATTTTCTCTGTTTGACAAAAAATGCTGAAATATATCAGGAATAATAAGTCTGGAAAATAAATGTAAGAGAAATGGGAGATGATTAGTTTTTCACTGTCATTTTCATATTCTCTGTGAAGAAATAAAGTTGAAATGCTTTTTTTTATGAAATCCAGTTTAGTGTTTATATGCTATAAGGAATCTCCCTGAGGAAGCTACACTTTGGCAAAACAAAGGCTCCTTGTCAGGGATAGTTCATTGCAAACTTGTGGTTTTGAATCATCAGGATGAACCTCTGATGTTGAACATAGCTGTTTTTAAAAAGTTTTAAATTCTCTTTTAGAATTACACATTATGTTCATTCAAATAAATATGTTTTTGAAAAATGTTTCACTATTGAAATTTGGAGTGACTATAGCTTGACTATAGCTGCTTTCCCTAAAGCGAGCGGCTTTAGTCTGCATGATTGTACCTTATTTACTCCTATTTGACACATTTTGCTTTTGCCCAGATGTTCTCCATGGTTTATGAATTTTTATTTTGAATTTTCTTTGAATGTGTATTTTGTTAGAATTTTTAAATGTACCGTATTTGAGGGATTCACCAATTTTTTCTTTGTTTTTTTGATTAATATTTGCACAAATGATGCTATTCTGTGGGGCAGATTTTTAAAAAGTACGCGAGCGTGCACTTTTGTTCGCGCACCCGGCACAAACAAGAGTACGCCAGACTTTAATAGATACACGCGTAACCGCGCGTATCTTTTAAAATCCAGGGTCGGTGCGCGCAAGGCTGTGCAAAATCGGCAGCCTGCGCGCGCCGAGCCATGCAGCCTGCCTCCGTTCCCTCCGAGGCTGCTCTGAAATCGGAGCGGCCTCGGAGGGAACTTTCTTTCCGGCGCCCCCCACCTTCCCTTTCCTTCCCCTAACTAACCCGCCCCCCGGCCCTAACTAATTCCCCACCCCCTACCTTTATTTCAAAAGTTACTCCTGCCCGAGGCAGGCGTAACTTGCGCGGGCCGGCTGTTGGCACGCCATGTTCCAGTCCGGGGGCTGGTCCGGAGGCCGCGGCCACGCCCCCCGGAACACCCGATGACGTTCCGGCCACGACACGCCCCCTGGTGCGCCCCCAACATGCCCCCAGGAAAGCCCTGGGACTTATGCGCATCCCGGGGCTTGCATGCACCGCCGAGCCTATGCAACATACTAAGTAGAAGCAGTGCAGGACACATTTTTGTTTTTATAGTAAACTTTTCTACACAGACTTCAAAGTCCTAATAACTAATTTGTCTGTAGACTTGAAGTATTCCCAAGCTTCACATGAACTGATTCACAGTAATTTTCTTCAAAGTCTCTTAGGTTCTCACAGATGTTTTGCACTTAGTCCAGTTATAATCAAGAATCTTACTTAAATCGTAACCCGCCTATGGACTCTTATTTGTGATTATATTAACAGTACAAACAAAAAAATCAGCAGGTCGTTTCTTTGCCAGGAGTACAGTACAGAAAACTTGCTGTTTCTCAGTTGTCTCCTCTTTGGTACATATGAATCACCAAGTCTCCATTTTGCTTTCTGAAAGAAAACATAACCTGGTAGTTCTTTAAGATCCTAACATGTTTTGGCCTTACAATTCACAGTGACTTCCATCCTCACTGAACAGAACAGAATGTTGCTTTCATATTTTCTAAATTGCTCTTGCATTGCCAGAAACGTCTTCCTCTTCTGTACTGTAATTTTATTTAGATCCACCACAATCAAAATGGCCTTTTCTTCCCACAATACAGATGGCAGATTTTTTTTTTTCAGGACTTCCAATATTTGAGGATAACTCCATTGGTGTCAAATATGTTTATTACTTATATTATGATGGGCTCAATGGCTATTAGAAATAATAATTGGTCTCACTTCTATCCATGTAAGACTTACTGCTGCTGGAGGTGAAAGGCTTGTGCTATTCTTTGTGATGGAGATTTCTTTAGTTAAGGAAGTTCAGAAAAAGGGCAAGAGAAGTGAGGGCCTTAGAGTGGCCCAGCCCAGTAAGGGGAATATGCTAAGAGGGGAGTATAAAATATGCTTCCTCTGAGGATTTTGTAAATTGGGAGATGGGAAGAGACTGAGAGAAATAGGAGAAATCTAGCAGGTACCACCCACGGTAGTGCCACATGTTGAGTAGCTGAGGTGCTTCCAGCCTTCCACAAGCCCTCTAGGAGTTGGAGACACAGAGGAGTCAGAAAAAAAAAGGACTTGAGGAATAGGAATCTGAGAGGCCTGATGAAGCTGCAGAGATAAAGGAAAGGAAATGTGTTGAAGGCCTTTAAGACCAAAGGAAGAATGGTGCCTGTCTAGAGCTTCAGCACAGGGCTGAGAAAGCTGCATCTGCCTATGGGTCAGGGATGAATGGTCCTGGAGCCAATCCTGGCATTTGTGAGTACTGGGAAGACTGAGAGAGATGGTAGGGAATATTAAAAGAGACTAGGAGCTGTTTCTGGATCCACAGAGAATCTGTAAGGGTGAAGAAGAGTAATTCAGAGGTGGGGAAGCTTTCCTGGGAGAGTGTGAGCTATGATTTTTGAGCTTTGAACCTGTTTTTGCTGATTTTTCCTGTTATATTGGATTGCGGACTCTGATTTTTGTGAGCTTTGAATTAGTTTCCCTTCATGTTGTTGGTGTACAGAAATATGGACTGTGAACTTTTGTTTAACTTGCTTAACTGATTATTTTCCAAAGTAAACTACTTTTCACAACTGTGGTGTGGACATTGTTTCTTTTTTTCCAGTTTGGCCTTGCAGGTGAGTCTGCCCTCAGCCCGCAGACCTGAGAGAATGTCTCTACCTTGTTGAGTGGTGCCTGGGGCTGGGAAGGTAACCCCTGGTGAAAGTGGAATTACAATGAAAAGGCACTTTATGCGCTCCTTCAGCCTTAAAGTCCTTCATATACTGAATTTTAAGTAGCTTTAACAGATGTGTTTCCATAAAGTTCACTGCATTACAACCTTCCATTCCCTCTGGAATTCCCAAAATTCTTAAATTGTTATTCTGACTCCGATTATTTTCATCTTTGAAGTCTCTTTTCAGTTCAGCAATGATTTTGCCTTTCTCCTATAGCAGTGTCACAGTACCATTCAACATGAATGTCCTTTCTTCTAATTCATCTGTTCTCTTTCGAAATAAAGAGAATTGTGTTGAAAGAGAGGCCACCATTTTAATTTCCTTAGTTACGCCATAACTCTCTGTCATTAGCACCTTTAGGGACTGCAGTTCCTTTATAATTAGGGCTTCTGATTTTAGGTTTTAATCAATGAACCCTATAAAACATGCCTGATACAAACAAAATAAAATAGGTGTTTCTTAAATACTGGAAAAACACCACTCCCCCTAGCGCTCCCTCACTCCTCCTTTCATTAGCCTGGATTCTCCACTTTGTTTTTATGCCTTTTCCATACTAACCACTCTTCAGCTGCACAAATGTATGTATTTGATTTAATGGGAAAAGATACCCAACAACAGTACCTGCACCACAAAAAACACCAGTAAGCACGGATTTTTGATACTCACAAAGAACCCTAATTAGCTGGAAAATAAAACATCTACATTTACAATTTATAAAACCTAAAATCAGAAGAGCTATTTATAATCAAGGTAAGAGGAGATTTCAATTTCCTTGCCAGCAGTCATTTTAAGTGGTGGGAGAGAGTCCTATGTGGACCTTTTAATGTTATATGACACCATGAAAGCCACTTCTATTTTGCCCAATTTACCACTAGTCATGACAATTATCTCTTGTGACAAATATTTGGAAGAGACAGCAATTTTAATTGCAGGGTTTACTAATTTTTAGTTTGTTCCTTAGAAAGTAGATCTCTCACACATCTATCTGGCAGAAAGGTCTCTAGTGCTATCTTGATGGCCTCCATTCTGGTTTCAGATTCTAAATCTTTATTCTGGAAATCCCTAGATTACACAAGTTTATTAATTGAAAAATTTTTGAAAATTTTTGACTGGAGAAAATCCACACTAATAATGCGCATCCCCAAAATATTCAGTTTGGTTTGTTCTTTTCATTTTGAGGTGGGGGGGGGGGAGCTTTTTTGTCAAAATTCAGTTAATTTAATTTTTTTTGGATTGGTTTGTTTGCCACCTGTAAAAACAATAACAAGAAAAATACCCCTAAAACAAAAACCAAACCATATAAAAGGGCTTCTGGTGGGACCAGGCCTTAGCATCAAGTTCCAACTGAGATGTGACTCCAACCCAATGTCAGGTCTCATCACTATGGCCTAGACCTGGTGCCATGGCTGGGCATGATGCTGGATTCTTATCACTGAGGCTGAGACCCAGGCCAAGCATCAGGGCTCGAATCACAGCCTGATCTCATTGCTGAGGCCTAGGCTTGGCATCAGGGCCTGGCCTGAGGCCTAATTCAATCTCTTAGACCTAGGCCCAGAATTGGGGCCCAGCCTGATGCCTAGTCCCATGAGTAAGCCTAGGCTTATGCCCAGGACTGGGTGGCCCAACCCACTCCTGGTCCCATTACAGAGGCCTTGGCCCAGTATCAGAGTCTGACCTAAGTCCTAGTCCCATTGTTGAGGTCTGGACCTGTGTCAGTGCCCTGTTGAGGCCTGGTCACATCACCATGATTTAAGTCTGGTATTGGGGCCTGGTGTATGGTCTGTCCTGTGGCTGAGGAAAGGTCCCATTGACGAGGCCTAGGTCTGGCTCTGGTCTAGGTCTGAGGCCATATTATATCACCAAAGCCTAGCTCCATGTTGTTTTTCACAATCCAGTGGGAGCACTGAGAGGAGAGGATCACCTTGCTGATGACTGGAAAGAATCAGTAGGTACTGCTTGGAGACATTTTTAAAACTTAAAAGTATTGGGGAGAACTAAACTATTGGGGTTTATTATTTAGTGTGTTCATGTATTTTGTTTTAAATAGGTATTCAGACAGACAAGCAGCAAACAGAAGTTTGTGTGTTTGTTTTAAATAGGCAGTCATAAAGGCAGGCAACAAACAGAAGTTTGTGTATTTGGTTTTAATAGGTAGTCAGAAAGTTAGGCAACAAACAGAGGTTTGTGTGTTTGGTTTTAAACAGGCAGTCATAAAGGCAGGCAACAAACAGAAGTTTGTGTGATTGTGTGATTGTATTTCTCAACCCACCCATCCCTAGTTCATCCTTAAATTTACGAACAGAACAGTGGTCTCTTGTGAAGATTTGATGACCTTCGGAGTGAGGAAACTCACTCCAAGATGATATTTGTGCAAGGTTCTCTCACCCTAGCTTGATGGACACTTTACCTGGGTAACATCAAGCTAGGTGGAGAGAACATTGCACAAATCTCATCTTTGGGTGAGTTTCCTCTCTCCGTAGGTCATCAAATCTTCACAAGAGACCACTGTTCTGTTCGTACGTCTCATGTTGAATGTCAAAGTGGCCCATAATCCCCTACACTAATACCTAAACCTCACCTCGAGTTACTAGGTGGGCCTCCCATAGCGATACAAATACCTATCTAGGGAGAGGACATTACAGCTAGTCTCTCTCTCTCTTTCTCTCTCTTTCTCTCTCACCATTAACAATGGTCCCCCAGTGGTTGAATGCAGGAAATACAACAGATATGACACTTATCACAAAGTCTGAAAATGTTATTGCAATTTGCACTAACTTAGCTCTTCACATAGGTAATTAGTGCAAATTGTGATAAACTGTATATTAGCATAAAACATGCCCCTTTTGCTATCACATGTGATAGCACATTTTGATAAATCCAGGCCTATGTTTGTAACCACAAGCCAGGGTATTATGTGGTCACAAACATTGCTAAAAATTCCACCTAAATCAAAATTCATCTGCTAGGTTGATTAAAGGGACCAGAAGGAATGAACAAATTTCTCCAGTATCGAAAAAACTCTACTGGCTACCCATTTTATTCCAGGTCCAATTCAAAATTGTAGTCTAAGGGGTAATTTTCAAAAGGATTTAAATGCTTTAAACTGGGTTTTATGCATGTAAATGCAGTTTATGTGCCTAAGTGGGATTTTGAAAATTGCTATGATAAATGCTGTTCAATTGTCAGTAGGTTTTATGGGTAAAATGCACTTGGGGATGTTAACTTTCAAACCCCACTGACTAGCCTAGATTTTTTTTATTTTATTACTTACACACCATCGATAGCAGTAGTTAGGTTACATGGCAAAGGACCCCAGCACACACTTCTGTGCGTAAATAATTATGCGCACATTTCATGTTAAAGTTCTGGAATGCCCATGCCCTGCCCATGCCTCGCCCAGACCACTCCCTCACCCCACCCTTTTTTGCAAATTCTTATTTTGCACCTATTGAGATATAAGTGTATACATGGGCAGTTTTTTTTAAATCTGCTTGGTATGCACTGGCTGGACATTCTCCCATATCCCGCATTTGGCGCACTCTGAGCTTTCAAAATTCATCTCTTAGTCTTTAGAAGGCCAATATTCATCACTATTTCTCCAGCTAAGATTCAGCATTGTGAAACAAATGGTTGGATTTAAAAATCTTGCTGTGCTGACAGGCTCCAAATTAGCCAGATAACTGAGGATGGGGATGTTCCTGGATGGAGTGAGCTATCTAGCTAAATTAGCCAGATACCAAGGATTTTCAACATTATCTAGCTAGCCTAGCCAGATATTTTTAGGGCATTCAGGCCAATGCAATATCTGTGCGGGAAAAATTGGGCACTCAGGATTGAGTGCTCGTTTTCCTAACGTACGCCCATCCACTTCTCCCGGGTGTGCAATGTAGTAGGCTAATGAGTTGCTGCGTTAAAAAGGAGGCGCTAGGGAAAATTGTGCATCTCTAATACCTCCTTGGCATCAGATGGCCAGGAGAAGTTGCTGTGCATGGGTTAGGAAAATAGATGCTCAATTTTACGAAATGAATGTTCGTAAATTGAGTGTTCGTTTTCCTAACCTCACCGCCATCAAGACATCAATTTATTTATTTATTTATTTATTTATTTTCTTGTTTGCTGCTTTCAGTGATTCCTCTGACTTAATATTGCCATGATATTAAGTCGGAGGAACCACAGAAAAAGCAGTATTTTGTGCTTTTCTGTTCAACATTTGGGACTCCTCAAAAGTTAATGCCAGCTCCAGGGCTTGCATTAATTTTTGAGGGTAAAAATGGTGGTCAGAGCATGGTTATTTTTTAAATCGGGGGTACTAGATAATAGCTTCATCAACATGGCATTTACATATGATGAGTACTATTAGCTATGCCCTGGTTTGGATGCATGTTTTGGACGCACTGATCCCCTTATTGCATCAGGGATTATGGAAGCGCATCTGAAATGCGCGTCCAATCGCGGCTTAATCTGTGTGCTAGTCTGAGCGCACGGTATTGCATTGGCCTGTATATTAGCTAGTTCAAGGCTAACATAGCCAGATAGGCTAACATTAAGGTAGCTGGTGATATTCAGCAGCTCGCCTGGGCTACTGAATATCTCTGCAAAGTTAATTTGATCAGTTTATTCACTAAATTTATTGGCTGGCCAGTGACTGGATATGGACTCATTGTCATTAAATCGTTGGCCCCTTATTTAGTAAACAGGTTTAATAGTAATATGGCAACACATGCTTTAAGATCTGGTGCTGAGGGATTATTATAACTCCCCGTTGTAAAGGTAGCATGTTTGATGAGGATTTGAAAACGTGCTTTTTCTAGTTGAGTTCTGACTCTTTGGAATGTTCTTCCAAAAGATCTTTATTTTATGTTGAATCTGAAATTTTTTAAAATATGTTTGAAATCTTGGAAGTGTAAGCAAGCCTTTTAAATGATAAAAGATGCTTTTATTCTGTATACTGACATTTTTT
Source organism: Rhinatrema bivittatum (assembly GCF_901001135.1). NCBI lineage: Eukaryota > Metazoa > Chordata > Amphibia > Gymnophiona > Rhinatrematidae > Rhinatrema > Rhinatrema bivittatum. The sequence goes on along the minus strand of NW_021820811.1, from coordinate 131,875 downwards.
GATTGCATATTATTTTTGATAATGTATGCTATGTTTGTCACTAACCTGAAAGTCACCTTGGATGTTAATTTGGGAAGATATCAGATAAATAATGTTTGACATGTGATGACAACCCTGTATTTTCCTCAAGCAAATCAACTGGCAGAAAGAGCAGGAGCCATTGCGTCAATCGGATCCTATCTTGTACTTCTGAGCTACCACACTATGCCAAAAGAACCTACAAGGAAGAATTCAGCTAAGATGTTAATGGGTCAAACTCTCTACACTACTCTTCCTTCTCTACGGTGACACTTGCGCCATGATGGCTTGATATCATTATTGAGTAACAAAAATTAAACACAGCTATACGACTTTCTACAATAGATGTCACTCAGTGAAACTGCCACTAGCTCTCATCTCAGGGAACCTAGGGGGTCATATTGTAAAGCTTATCGCGTGCAATAAGCCGCTATCGCACGCAAAAAGTCCCTTTTTTTCGTGCGATAGCTTGCTAGGGGCGGCGAGGGGAGGAGTTGGGGCAGCGAGGGGTGGACTGCTCAATGTCTTAGCTGGTGGCGATAAGGTAAGCCATGTTATCATCGCCAGTAGCGCACCTTTCACAATAACACTGCGGTGGTTCGATGGCTGCTGGCTTTCGCAGGCCCGTCCCCCGTTTTCGCTGGATTCATCATTCTGTGATAGAATGGTGAATCCAGGCCCTAGTTTGCTCAAAGCAGATGGGGAGAAATTTTGGGACAGGACAGCTGTGATTACCAAGCAACGTGACACACCATGCCCTTGCTTGCTCCAGAATTCAGATGATATATTGACCAGGCATAATTGATGGCATATTGAGCCTATCTCTGACAAAGCAGATCATGCAGCAGTCCAAGAGACTGTACCAGATCCTTTAAGCAGTGAGCCACACAATGTCATGACCATTAGATCAGAATGAATATAGAAACTCTTAGATTAGATTTTAGAGTTTGGAGACAGATGGTTGGGGCAGAATAATCCATGTCCTCTTAAGGGTTTATATGAGAGTGTGCGCATTGTACCTAGGTTTGTTCAGAAATGCTTGTTTTCTAATATGTGAATGTCTTCAAAAAAGAAAAAGGGAACAATGTGATGTGTAGAATAATGTTCAGTTAAAGGATGCATTACATTTGTTAGCAAATGTCATGGGGGACCAGAGGGCACTCTGGAAAATCATAAAAATGTTCCTTTACAGAATGGGTGGCCAAGTCTCTTTGGGATGAAACTTAACTATACCTTAATAACCTGTACTTAAGCATCTAGAATGTGATACTGTTTTTTAAATTAGAAAATTACAACTGGGTACATGAACTAAAAAGTTACGTGGTCAAATTAAAAGTTATACCTGTAAGTTTCTGTGTATGTACAGCTGAAAAATAATGCAGATGGATAAATGGTCAGGAACCTTTAGGAATCCACAGCATACATACTGTAAAGAATGACTAAACCCGCCATCCTCCCATACATATTTGAAGGGTCAACACATTTTCTTCAAACCATTTGTAATGTAAAATACTGCCCTTGGATTTTGTCTACCAGGTATTGTTACTCATGTCAGGGCTGGAAGAGATTCTTTTAAAATGTCTTTCAGAAACATCCTGAAAAATATATTTGAAATATTTTTCTTGTTAACTTCTCATAATACAACATGAAATAAAACATTTATTGTCACAAATATGTTGTACAAACCCCATGAAAAAATAGTTACCCTTATTGAGAAAACCTGGTTTAAATTATGGGATCTTTAGTTTTTGGCATATGATCCCAATGATTCCCAGTCAAACAACTCACGGCTGTGCCATGAGTTTAGCAGCTAGCTGATTTCAAGCAATTTAATCAATTACAAGGGAATGAAACAGTTCCCTGTATTCACACATCAATATGATGGCAAGGAGCATACAGATTCAATCCCTATTAAAGGTAATGGAGTGAGATCAATAATTCCATTACTTACAATGGGCTGATACTGCAGGACTTCCTGCCAAGGCTATTTCACTCAGCGATGTGTGATAGGCTGCCAGTAATGTGACTTGTGTTATAAAGTACGGTCAAATCTGGAATGTGCCCTCTTTATAATGTGAAAGTCACTCTATGGTTGTGCTGGCCTCATTTTTCAGAATTCCTGAGCCAGGTAAATGACAAAATATTAGGATCTTATTCAAGTTCTTTTATATAAGACTTGTACAAAACAAAACATACAGTATGCACATTTCAGCATCCAAACCAAAGTAGGCAGGGACATTTTTTTCAGGTTTTAAATGTTTTAAGGTTTTAAGTTAACATTTTGTTTCTTGAAGGAAGGAAGAATACTTAGCTACTCGTTTATCTGCCTGCTTTTGATCTACTTCTGTGGTTTTATGATGGTGATGAGTCTGGAGGGAGAGAATAACTACAGGATCATCAAACATCATCATCAGGAGGGAATAACTACAGGATCATCATCATCATCATTCATTGATTATTATCACACACTTTTCCAGCAGAAGAGTTCAAAACGTGTTACAGCAGGATTTGTGAAAATTTCCTTAGCGGGGGTGGCTCCCTCAGGCTGGCCTTGAAGGTGAGTTTAGTAATTGCAAAGCTTTGTGGTGAGCTCCTTCATGGTGTTGCCAGTACCCTTGATTATTATAACACTGGATTTTGTCCATCTTGAAGATTGCCTGTGATAACAAATCTATCCGGTTATGCTTGAGCTCTTTCATGTTCCTAAAATCTGCTCCACTGCAGTTAACAATAATCTGGATATGTGTCTAGATCTTCTGTTCCCAAGCACTACCAGTTGTCCTGGAATACTACCCATAAAATAGTGCATGATCCCATTAGGTTTCCCATGAAATTAGTGTCCTTACTACAGAGGACTTTAAAGGTTTCTCCCAACTTTAAATCCAGCCTTTTTGTTTTTGAGAGGAACGTCAGAGTGTTGGGATATAGAGACCTGTAAGGAGTATCTAGAGAAATATCTGGTGGGGAGCTTTCTTACAGGAAGTAGGCAAGAGCAAATGCTCTCTTCTGTGAGGAAAAGAATCCTTGTATCCCAATGGAGGAATGAGGAGTGACCCCTCATGGTTTTTTAGAGGGGTTTATCACAGCTTTTTCAGAGGTTACCTGTAATCCAGTGGAGCAGCCTACAGAGTATCAAAAGTATAATGAAGAGAAAATGTGACTAACTTATGTCATGCTCCCAACAGTACCCATCTGGTACAAACAGTAAAAGAAGAGAGAAATCTTGCATGTAGCTACTAGCAATATAAGAATCAAATTAGAACCAGCATCTCTAGAGGCCAATGCAGTAAAATGCACTGAAATTCACAAAGTGCCGGATTTTTAAGAGGTACGTTGCAGGCGTACATTTGTGCGCGCAACCCAGCGCGCACAAATATATGCCCGATTTTATAACATGTGCGCACAGCCGTGTGCATGTATTAAATCAGGGTCAGCGCACGCAAGGGGGTGCACAATTGTGCAACTTGCACGCACAGAGCCGCGCAGCCTTCCTCCATTCCCTCAGAGGCCACTCCGAAATCGGAGGCAGGGCCTGGGCAGGTGTAGGTTGCGCGATCCCTGGGCCCAGTGGCAGTGGAGAGGCTCTGGCCACATCCATGCCCCACCCCCTGGACCACTCCCACGCCCCGCCCACTATGCACGTAAATCCACCTAGATTTACGTGCGTAGGCTTTGAAAATCTGCCCCAAAGTCTGCTTCACGCATAAAAATGGCAACTTGTGTATCTAAGTTAGTTTAGGCACATAGGTTTTCTCTTTTTTACGTGCAAAGTTCACTTTGCAAACGTTTTTGATTTCGCATGTAATAAATTTATATGCACACGTTTACTTTTTAGAATTTTCATGCAAATTCAAAGCTAAGGAGCTGCTACAATACAAAATTATGCAAAGCAGCTCATTAGCAGGCCAGTGCGGAAAGCTGAGCATTGAAACTGTTGCACTGAAATTCAGCGCAGTTTCCCAACACACATGCTGCTGGGGGGGAACGTAGATCAGGGGAATAGGGTGGGTGGTGCAGGGTGGGTGTTAAAATGTTAAAAACTTGTTGAGGTGTTATTCTGCTACTTATGGTCTGCGTATGGTGTGTTTTGTTATTGTTTGCCTCAATAAAACTACTTAAAAAAAAAGAAGCCTTTTGCAGTAAGTTAATGTAAGCTAATGTATCAGGAGTTAAACCTACACATACTGAGTTAAAAGTGCATTCAGCACAGACCAATGCACATTTTTACTTTGGGGGAATGGGTGGGGGAGCATCGATAGATGCATTTGGCTATAGCCGAATATGGAAACGAGGAGGGAAAGAAATGTGGCTTCTTGGTAACAGCACAGTGAAAAAACTTGCTGCGGAAAACCCCCCAAACCTATAATATTTAAAAAGCATCCCTGAAAGGGATAGGAGCGGGAGAAGAGGAGAAGAGACTGACACCAAGAGAGCCAAAGAAAGGGGAGGTAGACAGGAGAGGAACAAAGACAGAGACAGAACCATATTATTGGTAATACCACCTCTTTGTTAAATTTAATTTTCACTGTTTCGTCTGAGGTATTAGACATGCGGAATGAGTGCTGGAAAGTTTACTCCATCTCTGACCAGGAGCAAAGTTTCCAGTGCTAAGAAACCCTGGGTTAGATCAGCAATCCTCTCTGCAATAGGTGATAATGCTTTATGCCCTTATTTGCAAGGGATTTCCATGCGAGGGCACTAAGCAGGATGCACAGTTTTATATGCACATTTTATACACATAAAATTCCTTGTTTCACAAATAGTAAGGTTGACGTGCACAAAATGTGTGCACAATCATGAGTAAAACTGCCTTGGCATCTATGTTTGTAGAGCTAAAATACATATAAAAAGCCCTTCACAGAATTTTTTTTTTCTAAATAATTACAGCGGTATTTTTTTGCAAAATATTTTGCAAAACTTCTGCACATACGTTTTCTATGACTTCTGTGGGAATTTCAGCACACCTTGGTACATTGGCCTGTAGATATTGGGATCTGGTAGAAGGAGTGACAGGCCATTAAGCTATTGAGATTCTTATCCATGCAAAGGAAATATTGTGGAGAGTAACCAGAGGCATTGAGAGTTATAGCAGTAACTCCACTACAATTGAAAGCTAAAAGAAAAACTATCATTGGGAGAATTAAGTTGTAAATGGATTCTCTGTCAGAAGAAACGTTTTGAAGCTATGTTGGATAGGTGAAATCTGAAGAATAGAGTGATCTGACTCCTTACTAGGGATGTGCAGAAGCAAAATTTTATTTCAGTTTGTTTATTTGTTTTGTAGGTTGATTCCTTTCAATTGGTTCATTTCAAACAGGAAAAAATATTTTTGTTCAATTATTTTTTTTTGTTTTACATTGAAGTCAATGAGGGAAGCAACATAGCCTATTTTGAGCTCCAAAATTGGGGGGCTTCTAATCATTTCTAATGAAACTTGTGAACATACATTTTCAGAAGGGGGAAAGAGAACTAAAAAGCACCAAGACTATGGCAAAATGGAATCAAAAGTGATATGAATGGTACCATAAAGGAACAAAAGGATACCAGTGATGCAAAAGTTCTCCAAGGCACCATGAGAAGAGCAAAGCAGCAACAAGAGTGGGAAGAACACCTCAGGGCTTCAAAAAAGAGCACCAAAAACAGTGGCATGAAGCCCCCCCCCAAAGAAAAAAAGGCAGCATGAGAGGGGCAAAGTGCTCAGACCTTTCAGTGGGAGGATGTCAGTGTCACTTGATCCAGATGCCAGCTATAGGCAAGTTTAAAAAAATGCTTCACCTTAATTGGTCTTCTATCCTGTCTACTTGCCAATTTCTTCTGCCTTGGCTGTGGTCTAGCTGCTACCTCACACAGAAATTAGTTGGTTGCTATCGTTACCAGTCTCATAGCAGTTCTTTTCAATGGATCATAGAATTGAATGGGAAACATGAATGAGACAAACATTTTTGTTTAAATTTGGGAACACCCTCCATTTATTTAAGGAGGGCCATGAATGAAATGAAAATGGTGGTGATTCATTGCATTTTACCCATTCATTTCACATGAATGTACATCCCTACTCATTACATGTTATATATACTGTATCTGAAATTATCTCCATACAGAAAGTTTCTTTTCAGTTTTATTTCTTTTGAACACTCTTGTGTGGCATTTGCTGTTTGTACCCGAGTGTTTGGTTCCTGATTAGAAGCATCAGTAGGGCCCTGAATTGTATCTTCCACCCAGTGGGAAAGAATTCCTCAAAAACCCACTCTCCAATAAGGCCAGTGAAAGTGGGGCTACAGCAAGATTTAATTTGTAGTCATTTTCTGAATCAAGATCCACATTTCTTATGGAAAAAGGTTTAACTTCCTGCAGTGGCATAGCAAGGGGGGGGGGGCAGGAGGGTCAAGGCCCCGGGGTGCCAGCTGTAGGGGGGCGCTATGGGGCAGGGGATCCCACCCCGCCAAAAGAAGTTAAAGATCTATGGCGGCTGAGGGCACCAATGCTGCCAGACAGCAGAAGAGGAGGAGACCTGCAGCCACCTGGGGCACCTGTCCTTCCTGGTGGCAGAAGTGGATGAGGTCTGCAGCCGCCAGGGGAGTCCATACTGCCCAGTGGCAGAAATAGGAGGCTCATGGCCACCGGGGTGCCTATCCCCACTGACGACAGAAGAGAAGAAGGCCTGTGGCCAATGGGGCATCCATCCTGCTTGGCGGCAGAAGAGGAGAAGGCCTGTGGCCACTGGGGAGCCCATCCTGCCTGGCGGCAGAGGTGGAGGAAGCCTACGACCTAACTGAAAGAGAGGAACCAGAGCTGGAGCCAGAGCCTGCGTGCATGTGTTTATATGGAGGAGAGAGAGTAGAGCCAATGTGTGTGTGTGTGTGTGAAAGAGTGGGATTGGAGCCAGCATGTGTGCATGTATGAAGGAGAGGATTGGAGCCAGCAGGTGTTCATGTATGAAAGAGAGGGCATGAAGCCAGCCTGTGTGTGTGAGTGAAGGAGAGGGAGTGGAGCCAGCGCTTGTGTGTGTGTGTAAAGGAGAGGAAGTGGAGCCAACGTGTGTGTGTGTGTATAAAGGAGAGGGAGCTGAACCAGTGTCTGAGTGTATATATGAAGGAGAGGGAATGGAGCCAGCCTGTGTGTGTGTGTGTGTGTGTGTGTGTGTGTGAGAGAGAGAGAGAGAGAGAAGGAGAGGGAGTGGAGCCAGCACCTGTGTGTGTGTGTGTGTGTGTGTGTGTGTGTGTGTATAAAGGAGAGGGAGTGGAGCCAGCATGTGTGTGTGTGTGTGTGTGTGTGAAAAGGAGAGGGAGTGGAGCCAGTGTGTATGTGTGGGTGAAGGAGAGGGAGTAGAGCCAGCATGTGTGGAGTAGAAGGAGTGGAGCCAGCATGTGTGTGTGTGTAAAGGAGAGGGAGTGGAACCAGTATCTGTGTGCACGTATGAAGGAGAGGGAATGGATCCAGCCTGTGTGTGTGTGGAGGAGAGGGAAAGAAGCCAGTGTATATGTGTGTGGAAGAGAGGGAGCCAGCCAGCTTTTGTATTTCTGTGAGCATGTGTGAGTTTGAAAGAGTGTTTATGTGTGTCAGTGTGAGAATGAGAATGAATGTGTGTGTGTATATAAGGTAGGAGAACGTTTGTGCACCTCCCTTCCCCTCCCACTACTCCACAACAATCTCAGGTTGACCGGAAGTCAAACGTTCCCAGGTATGGAGAGTAAGCGATTTTATTTTTTAAATCCTTATTGAAGTTAATTAATCGGGTGTTACTTGATGTGTGTGAGGTTTTGAAATATTGTATTGGTGTTTGTGAAATTTAAAAAAATATGAGTTTTTAATTATTGGATGTTATTCTGATTATCTACTGTTTTGAAATATTAATTCTTTTTTATTAGTATGGTTTTACTATTATGATTGATGCTCTATATTTCTTGATTTTTATTGTTTGATGTTTTCTGAGGCATGATGATGCTTTTGTTTTTCGATTGGTGCACTACATACAGAGTGTGACTTGTGGTTTCCAGTTCAGTTTATGACCGCACTTTTCCATTTATACTTTATGGTCACTTTATTCTATATTTGGCAAGGGTTTGTCTGTGTTCTGCATTTGTGATTGTTAAGTATTCTGCTAATGTGTTGTTTCAATGTAGGGATCTAAGAACATAAGGGGCGGATTTTAAGAGCCCTGCTCGCGTAAATCCGCCCGGATTTACGCGAGCAGGGCCTTGCGCGCCGGTGCGCCTATGTTACATAGGCCTACCGGTGCGCACAGAGCCCCGGGACTCACATAAGTCCCGGGGTTTTTCGAGGGGGGCGTGTCAGGGGCGTGTAGGGGGCGTGTCGGATCGGCGCTGCGTTTTGGGGGCGGGACGCTGCGTTTAGGGGGCGGGCCCGGGGGCGTGGTTTCGGCACGGGGCGGTCCAGGGGCGTGGCCGAGCCCTCCGGAACCGCCCCCAGGTCCCGTCTCGGCGCGCTAGAGGCCCGCTGGCACGCGGGGATTTACGCCTCCCGGAGGGAGAAGTAAATCCCCCGACAAAGGTAGGGGGGGTCTAGATAGGGCCGGGGGGGTGGGTTAGATAGAGGAAGGGAGGGGAAGGTGAGGGGAGGGCGAAAGCAAGTTCCCTCCGAGGCCGCTCCGATTTCGGAGCGGCCTTGGAGGGAACGGCGGCAGGCTGCGCGGCTCGGCGCGCGCCGGCTACACAAAATCGGCAGCCTTGCGCGCGCCGATCCAGGATTTTAGCGGCTACGCGCGTATCTACTAAAATCCAGTGTACTTTTGTTGGCGCCTGATGCGCTAAGGCGCATCAGGCGCGCTTTTTGAAAATCTACCCCTAAGAACATAAGAAAATGCCATACTGGGTCAGACCAAGGGTCCATCAAGCCCAGCATCCTGTTTCCAACAGTGGCCAATCCAGGCCATAAGAACCTGGCAAGTACCCAAAAACTAAATCTATTCCATATTACCATTGCTAATGGCAGTGGCTATTCTCTAAGGGGCGGATTTTCAGAGCCCTGCTCGCCTAAATCCGCCCAAAACTGGGCGGATTTAGGCGAGCAGGGCCCTGCGCGCCGGTGAGCCTATTTTACATAGGCCTACCGGCGCGCGCAGAGCCCCGGGACTCGCTTAAGTCCCGGGGTTCTCAGAGGGGGGCGTGTCGGGGGCGGGCCCGGTCGTCGCGGCGTTTCGGGGGCGTGTCGGCAGCGTTTTGGGGGGCGGGTACGGGGGCATGGCTACGGCCCGGGGCGGTCCGGGGCGTGGCTGCGCCCTCCGTATAGCCGGCTGCGCGGCTCGGCGCGCGCCGGCTATACAAAATCGATAGCCTTGCGCACGCCGATCCAGGTTTTTAGCAGATACGCGCAGCTCCGCGCGTATCTACTAAAATCCAGCGTACTTTTGTTTGCGCCTGGAGCGCAAACAAAAGTAGGCCTATTCGCGGAGTCTGAAAATCCGCCCCAAAGTGAACTTAATAGCAGGTAATGGATTTCTCGAAGAACTTATCCAATCCTTTTTTAAACACAGCTATACTAACTGCACTAACTACATCCTCTGGCAACAAATTCCAGAGTTTAATTGTGCGTTGAGTAAAAAAGAACTTTCTCCGATTAGTTTTAAATGTGCCCCATGCTAACTTCATGGAGTGCCCACTAGTCTTTCTATTATCTGAAAGAGTAAATAACCGATTCACATCTACCCGTTCTAGACCTCTCATGATTTTAAACACCTCTATCATATCCCCCCTCAGCCGTCTCTTCTCCAAGCTGAAAAGTCCTAACCTCTTTAGTCTTTCCTCATAGGGGAGCTGTTCCATTCCCCTTATCATTTTGGTAGCCCTTCTCTGTACCTTCTCTATCGCAATTATATCTTTTTTGAAATGCGGCGACCAGAATTGTACACAGTATTCAAGGTGTGGTCTCACCATGGAGCGATTCAGAGGCGTTATGATATTTTCCATTTTATTCACCATTCCCTTTCTAATTCCCAACATTCTGTTTGCTTTTTTGACTGCCGCAGCACACTGAACTGACGATTTCAATGTGTTATCCACTATGATGCCTAGATCTCTTTCTTGGGTTGTAGCACCTAATATGGAACCCAACATTGTGTAATTATAGCATGGGTTATTTTTCCCTATATGCATCACCTTGCACTTATCCACATTAAATTTAATCTGCCATTTGGATGCCCAATTTTCCAGTCTCACAAGGTCTTCCTTCAATTTATCACAATCTGCTTGTGATTTAACTATTCTGAACAATTTTGTGTCATCTGCAAATTTGATTATCTCACTCGTCATATTTCTTTCCAGATAATTTATAAATATATTGAAAAGTAAGGGTCCCAATACAGATCCCTGAGGCACTCCACTGTCCACTCCCTTCCACTGAGAAAAATGTCCATTTAATCCTACTCTCTGTTTCCTGTCTTTTAGCCAGTTTGCAATCCACGAAAGGACATCGCCACTTTTCCCATGACTTTTTACTTTTCCTAGAAGTTTGGTTTGTTCTGTTTTCCTTCTAGCAGGTGTATTGGTGTTTTAGGGCCTGGTGTAATGTTTGCAGGGTTACCTTTTTATAGGGTCTATCTGTGTTCTGTATGTGTTATTGAGGTTAAGTATTCTGCTAATGTGTCATTTCTATGTAGGGATCTATAAAAGCTTGGTTTGTTTTGTTTTCCTAATAGGAGGTATATTGGTGTTTTAGGGCCTGGTATAATGTTCGCAGTGTCACCTTTTCATAGGGTGGCAACAGTTTGAATGCTGCCAGTTAGTGCTATTTTGGAATGGGAGGTTTATTATATTGTAATTGTAATTTAGTTTGCTCATGGCTTTCTGAGGACTAAGCCCATACCCAACATGCGTTATAACAGTCCTAACACCATATGTGTTCCAAGGGTCTTTTGGGCTTTTATACAAGGTTTTCTAGTTGACACCACATCAGTGCATGTAAATATAATATATATGCTGTTGTGATATTTTTATTTCAAAAGATTGTACTTTGAATGTACATTTTCATGCAAAATCTTTTATTATAAATGCATATTTTGAAATTGTGTGTGTAGAGGGCCATGGTGGGGGGAAGGCTGGGCATAAAGCTGTAAGATTCACTTAGGATGCTAATACCCTTGCACTGATGCTTAGAAAAATAATACAAATAAAATGTAAACACCCCCCCCCAAAAAAAAAACCAGAATGAGGAAGTGCCAGCACTGTAATTGTTCGCACAGTGCTGCAAAAAATTTGGCACTGCCCTGCACAGTGGCACCTTGTGTTGACGGGCTGGCTGGGTTCCTACCCTTCCCTGGTGAAAAGAGATTCCACACAGTTGTGACAGTGGTGATGCGATGGTGGGGGAGATAGGGGGGAGGGCGCAGGAAAGACAGCACAAATGTAATGACCCTCAGGCACCTCTGACTTCCTGGGTTTCCTCTCATACATATATTTTCAGATTATGTTGTCATAAAAATAGTATGCTCCATGGTTACTATTTTTGTCTGAACATCTTGTGAACCTTTGATAGTTTCCCAAATCAGACTATATTTATTTAACACTTTTCTATACCGACCTTCATGGTGGAGACCATATCAGGTCGGTTCACATCGAATAGGGGAACTGAACCAAGAACAGTAACCAAAAACAAAAGGTTGAACATGAAAAAGCAAAGTTACATTTAACAGGGAAATTAAACTTGGAGGCATAGACTGCTGGAAGGAAGGAAAGGCTAGAGATAGCGGAGAAATTATTAGAATAAACAGAGCAGTCAGGAGGCTCTTATTCTGGGCTTAGGGGTAAAATGGAAATCCATTGCTCCTAAAGGAAGTTCTGTCGACTATTGTGTGTCATGGGTATCTGAGAAGGCTTGGCGGAAAAGCCAGGTCTTAAGTTTTTTCTTGAATGTTGGTAGGCAGGGCTCCATTATATATATAAGGGGTTCATGGGTAATGGAGCCTTTCTTTATGACTGTAAAATCTTGCAGTATTGCTTATGTGCTGCAAACGATCCTGGAAGGAGTGGCAGTTTTTTTTATATTGTAATTTTATTGGATAGATAAGATATCTTTATGTAGACTTCAGTTAATCATAGAATTATAAAGCTAGCAATCTGTCTTTCATAGATCAGAATTCTTGTATCTGTGACGTGGTACTTGCTTAATATTCAATTATGGCTGACGATATGCTTCAAGACAACATAAATATATCTTACACAAAAAGGATGTCATTTTCAAAGAAGTTATGTTCGGCAAAGTAGTATATATCATAACAATTTTCAAGTACCCATTTATATGCATAAAACCTCTTGACAATTCAATCCTATAGAGTGAATTTTCAAAGGAAATACCTAAGTAAAAGTAGCAATTTTCAAAAGCCAATTTAAAGGCATAAGGTGCATTTTCATGCATAAAAATACAGTTTTACATATATGAATCCTTTTGAAAATTACCTCCCCTCAGTTGTAAGCAAAATTATACTCTCACATGAGAATTGAAATAGGTGACATTCAAAGATTGTCCACTTTCCGGTTTCCAAGTTCACAGAATGTTTATCTTGAACATTTACAAAGTCAACATCTGGCTGCTTATAAAAGATATAAGATCAGAACTAGAAATTGAGAAGACCAAGAGTGGCAAATAGAAATATGGATATTTGAAACTTTTGAACAACTTCAAATATTGTTCTATACTATGAACCATGGAAAAAGTTTTAGCAAAATTCTATATCTTCACCTATATATCTGCAGAAAAGTTCAAAAGCTTTCTTCTCCATTAATATAAAATATGAGGAACAATACAGCACCACCTTTTAATACATTATTCATTGAGATGAAGAGAAGAAAGTGTATATAAAGAATGATAAAAGTGGACAAATTTTGAAGATCAGGTTCTTGCAGTTCTACTTGATACACGTATGTTTGAAGAATTTCCTATTGCCAACTATCCAACAGCTGTGCTACTAAACATCTCTTGGGTGGATTGTGAGTATTTTAGTTATCAGATTCAAGATATTTGATAGATGAAAGAAAGGTATGCTGTACATAGATTTAATTCAGTATATTCCTCATAAGATCCTGCTAAATTTCTAAAAGTGTATTTCAACTTCTAAAAATTCTGTGAAATTTCTAAACTGTATTCCAAATATTCTTGTAACCTTGCCAAATTTCTAAATTATATTATTTTTTAATATTTTAATAAATGTCTAAATTTATAATAAATAAAGAGTAAATTCCTCTTATGGAATAACAAACATGTGTTCCTGTAAGGGAATGATTTGGATGCTGAGAGTAATGAGAAAAATATTGATTGGTTTCTTGGGGACAGGGGTATAAGATATGGAAAGAGATGGAGACTATTATCTTGGGGGAATGCTTGTGAAATAGGGCATTAGAGAGACTAGGGAGACCCTAGGAAGCACAAAATTTGAATATAGAAGTTAATTAAAAAATGTTTTTTGCCATGTCATACTTTCTATGTGTAAAGAGGCCTATAGTTCCTTTACTACGTCTATACTCCTCCAAGTAGAAGAAATATTGAAATTTAGAGAATAGTGAATGAACTAAATCATTTTCTGTGGCACTCTTCTAAGTATCCTCAACAAAATCTTCAGGCCTGGGATGAGCCTAGCCAGAGCTTGTCCATGACCCTCTAATCCCCTGCCCACCCTACAAATCCAGTCTCGGGATCTGGGTCTACCCAATTGGGCTGAGCAAAACCCAGTCTCTCCAATAGACCCTGACGAACCTGCTGGAGCTGGGGACCACCCTGGCCCCCACTTACCACTTCAATTGGGGGACATCACCAAGAAAGGTACAGCATTGCATGTTTGATAAAGAGGCTTCATTTTAGTGGACACAAAATATTTGGTGCATCTCATGTTAAGTGTGGCTTTAGCATGCATACTAAAATGTTTAGTGTGCTCACAGTAAAACAATTTAGTGCAAGTGTTAATGCATGGCGAGGGGAAGGGGGAGGTGGTGGAGAGGGGAAGCACCAAGGAATATTTTTCCTTTAGCATAACTATTATGTGTAAGAAGCTAAAGAATCTTGAACTGGGTGCTTCTTCTCTGATCAGTGATTTATGTGTCTATGATTCAGACAAAACTAAGAAATTGAGGCAACACTTTTGCTTCACCATTCACATTCCATAGTGACATCAGCATTTGGCTCATTCTCTGTAGCATCCCCTTCCAGTTTTGTGGGTGTACATAAGCTCACTGGCTTCAGTGGGGACAGGGGAACGTCTTGAAAAGGATAATACAAGTAGGACACAGAAAAATGAAGGACTATGAATATACAGTTATTCTGATTGCAAACATTTTTATTTGTGTTGGCACCCAAAGGACTCAAATATTTTACAGGCATCCTCTTCAGAAGCATTTTGCCAGAATGGCCATATAGACACAGTCAATATGATGGGGTGAGTTGTCCCATGGTGCATTCATGTGCCTCAGTGCCCTGTTTTGGAGTTACATTGCCAAATCCCTTCAAGCTTCATTCTCATTTTGAGGATGCCAAGAAGAGCACCAGTTGGGACTATAGTTGTAGAATTATCAACAGCTCTTAATTTCCCATTATTCACACAATCACTCACAGATGATAAAGGTCATCACTACTCACAAATGACATATCATGAATCTGAGCTACTTAACAATAGCTCCTAAAAGTGAAAGACATTTGTCTAATAGTGTATTTGAAGTGCAGTCTGGTCATACATTACTTGAAGATGTGCAGAATGGACCAGTGGGTCCAAAGTATGAGTGTTAGAGCACAGGTATGGCGTCGTGGCAGAAAGGTATTTTTGTTTTTTACTGTGGCCTTTGCACCGGTTTTCAAAATGATAAGACTGGCATCCTTTTACTTTGAAAACTGCTGCAGATACAATGTTCTTTTTCTGTGACAATGCAGGCTATGCACGTTAAGTTCCATCCCCCTATTCCCCAACCCAAACACACAACGGGAATACCCCCTCCAAATGCAGATAACAGTACATGTCTTCTAGAAGCCCACACAAACCTTTATCTGGTTTAAGTGCCGGTATTTTTCAGACAGCACTTTTACCTAGGTAAATTTATACTCAGATCAATGGTTTTTGACATTTTTTTCTCTGTATTCTTCAATGATGATACCAGGACTTCAAGTTTTTTAAGACATCTATAATTTAACAATGTTCATCTCCATTATATGCAAAGTTTACCTCATGGCAATATCAATTTGGTTTAGATATCCTCCTCATATAATTAGTTCAAGGCACTGATTCTTAACCCAGTCCTTAGGATACAACCAGCCAGTCTGGGTTTTAGGATGTCTACAATGAATATGCATAAGATAGATTTTCAGAAACTGCCTCCACTGTATGCACATTATCTCGTGCGTATTCATTGTGGATATCCTGAAAACCTGACTGTCTGGTAGTGTCCCAAACACTGGGTTGAGAATCCCTGGTTTTAAGACACGGGCAAAGGAGTTGCCTGCTTTTGATATAAGGCCGTTATATCATAGGTTGGTAGAGTACCGACAACTTAAAATATATTCTCTGTTTTATGGGTTATTACTGAAGAGAGGCCAGGGTCAGGAAGCTATGCATGGTATACTACCTTGTCAGAAATGCTCCACACAATCAGGAGCTTGCTATTCAGTCTGCCTATCAGACCAGAAAGCAAAGACAGTGCAATTTTCTAGTCTGGAGGACAATATTCATAAACAGTATTGGAATCTTGACATTTTGATAAGAAAACTGTAACATTTATTAAACAGTTTATTGGAAAAATGGGTAGTATGGATTGGTCTTTCCACTAATGTTCCTCATTTAAGGGACAGATTCACTAAACCACACTTCTTTTTAGCATACAGCAATAAGTATCCAACACATTTTTGGTTCAGTTTGTTTCTTTTGTTTTGGAGGGTTTTTTTTTTTTTCATCTAGATTCAGTTCATTTAATTTTTTGTTTTGTTTTGCTTCATTTGTCAAACAAAAAAGAATGAAACTATGAAAGAAAAATCCTGAAACAAAAATAAAAACCACCCAACTACTAAAAAAAACATACCAGACTTCCAGCAGCCATGGCTGCTGAGCTGACCTGGGCTAGACAACGGTATCCAGCACTCAGTCCTATGTTCACCATGGAACTCAGAGCTGGTTTTGGCACTAAGGCCTGGTCCTGGGCCTGAGGCCTGTTTCTGGTGTTGAGGCCTAGCCCTGAAGCCTGGTCCTGGTGCCAAGGTCTGCTCCCAGCAATGAGGCATGGCCTTGAGGGCTAGACATGGTCGTAACACTGGGGCCAGGCCTAGATGCATGGCTTCATCACTAAGACCTATGCTTAGGCCTAGCCCTGATGCCAGGGCCCGGCCTGGGGGACTGGTCCTATCACCAAGGCCTAGGCTGAAACTTGATGCCGGGATCTGGCCCAGAAACTTGGTCCCCATTGCCAAAGCCTATGCCCAATACCGGGGCTTGGCCCGGAGGCCTAGGACTAGTTCTCCCATCTTCTGTCTGCAATCATCAAAAAATGACATTGTCCACCTGAAGGATGTATTGGAGTGACATCACTGTTTCAGATTGCGCCTGTGTCCTGGGGCTTCTTTTGGGAAGGGAGGGTAGTTAGAGCGCCTTTTTTAAAAATCTTGCCCATTACACGAAAACAAAATTACTCATATATTTTCGGGTATATTGGTAAGAGGCCATTTTTGGTTTGTTATATTTGGAACAAACTGAAAATGATCTATTTGTCACATTTTGCGCATTAGGGTAAAATAAATGAAGATCCTTAATGCTTAGTTCACTGTAGTGGCAAACAATTGGGATGCGATAAGGAGACATCTTCCCCAAGTTGTTCAGACAGTCTCCCATTCGCAGCGGTAACTTGATAGTACTGCTCCACAATTCCAAGCTCTGAACTAATAAAGTTGTTCAATTTTTGCAGGACAATGGAAGGTATTGAAATCTTAGAAAGGGAGATTCTGACCCTTTCTTTCCTCTTAGCTGATATAGTATCAAGCATACCCAGAAAAGAACTTACGGAAAAAGAAAGATTCAGTAGACTGGAGCTCGCCATTCAGCTACTCATGCTGCAATCTTGCTCTACCCCCCAAAGGATGTATTTTGGAACAACATTTACAGTTTGATGTGTGTTTTTCCTACTGGATGTTTGCAGAAGACCACCAAAAATCTCTAAGGCATGAAAAACTTTTCGTTTCCCATTTGCATGGGAAGAAGCCAGGAGAATGGGTGCTGCAACATGAGCCTCTATCGCCAAGGAGAATTTGTGGCAGGGACTACATTTATATGATAAAGTTTTATTTACATGCATGAGACTTTTCCTGCTTCTGAGCTGTAGACTTATTGTTTTGATATTTGCAAGTTGCTGTTGGATGGTTGAAAGTATGACAACATTTGCCTAACACTAATGTTTAATTCCTTGGAATTTTGCCTGCAGTTTTCTTTACCTCTTCTGTTGGAAGAAGAGATGCAGTACCTAGATATCGTCACCTGGGTTCCTTACAATTGTGATTTCTCTACTGTTTTTAATGCTTCAAAGCATTGCGGATTTACACTGGCTCCCAATAGAACAAAGAGTACAATTCAAAACACTATGCACAATTCATAAATTAATAAATGACGAGAACGCAGACTGGCTAAACACTGCTTTACGATTACATGTCCCTCAAAGAAATCTCAGGTCAGCCAGGTCATATCCAAGTTATTCCTTCCCTTTCATATCCAAGTTATTTTTCCATGTTTTTTGTAACTTTCTCACATCCAAAATATTGTTATAATATTTGTTAAGTTTCATACTATATTTGTTGTTGTATTGGGAAATGTTCTTTACTTTGGTACTCTCTGTCTTTACTCACATTGTTAATTGTAAACCGGGTTGATGTGATTCCGATCATGAAACTCGGTATAATAAAAAAAATAATAAATAAATAAATAAATAAAGCACTACTAACCATTCCCTCAGTCAAAACAGCAAAGTTGACCCAAGTTAGAGAGAGAGCACCAACTTTGGCAGGACCATTATTATGGAACACATTACCACTTGAACTGAGACTAATAAAAGAATTAAAACTCTTCAAAAAAGGCCTAAAAACTTGGCTTTTCAAAAAAGCATTTCACAATGAGAGTGCTGACTAACAACAAATACATACAGCTGAAAGTCACCAAAAAAAAAAGGAGAATTGACAATTTTATTATTTTTACCCATAATTAAATATTAAATTAAAACAGTATATACATATATGATTAATCCCAAAAATCATATAAATAGTAACCCCACCTAATACAACATTAAGACCACTGCAAATACTTCAGAACACAGCAGCTAGAATACTAACTGGAAAAAGAAGGAGGGACCATATAACTGAAACCCTAGCAGAGTTACATTGGCTACCAATTGAACACAGAATTAAATACAAAACCCTATGTATCATTCACAAACTAATTTATGATGAGAAATCAGACTGGTTGAACACAGCATTACGGGTACACACGCCACACAGGAACCTCCGCTCAGCAAATAAAGCACTCCTAACCATTCCATCAGTTAAAACAGCAAGACTGACCCAAGTGAGAGAAAGAGCCCTATCACTAGCAGGACCCATAATCTGGAACACAATGCCTCCAGAGATCAGGCTACAAAGTGATCTCAAGACATTCAAGAAAAACCTAAAAACATGGCTTTTTAAACAAGCATTTTACAAAGAGACGGGAGAATAGAGAGAAATATTTCAGGAAAAGACAGAAAGGCACCGACATACAGTCCTTAGGACTATACAGTAGATTAGTCTATGAACTCCACACCACAATAAACCATAACTATAATACTATGTGTAATAAAACTACCGGTGTAAGTACCTTGGTACAATTGGTCATGAACTACTTCGCTAAATGACAATGTCTAATGATATATTGTAACCGAATCTTTGACGGCACCTGTTAGAATGTACTATTGTACACTTTTACCTACATTAAATATGTGCCTACATGTAAACCATTGCGACGGTATTTAACTTAGCAACGGTATAGAAAAGTTTTTAAATAAATAAATAAATAAAAATATTATTGAACTATGTAACCGTAAAATATTGGCACACTATGGATAACTTAGAAACCTAACCAAACTATTTTGTGCCAAAATGTAAACCGTTGTGATGGTGCATTACTAAACGACAGTATAGAAAAATTTAAAATAAATAAAATAGTACAGTTGTGGGTGGTATGAACCTGGAAAAATTCATTTTTTATGTACCAAATGAATATACTTACTGTCCATTTGTTTTCCCTTTTGAGAGATCTACAGGTTTGGTGAGGCATATTTGTTTTGGAGTCTGAAGGAGAACGTCTGATTTTTGCAGTTCCCCTACTTTTTTCAACAGTGTCCCAACTCCCTCTTCTGAGAAGTTTAGGAAGAAAAGAGATCAATACGCTGGTCCATGACCGGAGGTTCGTGAAGTGGATTTATGGATTTTTGTGTATTTTAAATATATATGTATTTTTTTTTTTGGAAGGTAGGTTTTGTTCACTCTTCCTGCTCAAAAGAAAGGAATGAGGAGGAATAAGGATTTTTCCCTGTTTATAGTATTTTTGGATCCTTTAGATTGAAAGGCCACTGTGCCATCTAAAACAGCTGTAAAGGAAATGGTTAGGTATCAACTAGAATCCAGATCTGGGAAAGGAGAGGAGGAAACTAGGTCCCCACAATGGAGTTTCAGCAAGGAGAACAAGAAAGGATGAAACAGTGGAACCCAGGTACTGTCCAAGGGAGACCCTTAAGGGACAGGACCCTTTCCAGTATAACCCAGGCAGCCTATATTCCAATCCAAGGGAAGACCAAGGACCCTGGGAGAAGATTAAGGGATCACAGTCAGACACAGATCATTTTGGAGTTGACTTTTGTTGTTTGTGGACGTGACAAGCTACAAATGTACTTCGTTCCAAATAATTAATCTTTCTAGGCATTGAAAATGTTACAGAAATACAGAGTTTGAGCTTATTTCCACAGTAAAGAGACTGATGCTTTGCCTTGGCCTGGGAGATGTATTTTCCTGCTCCCCCCCCCCCCCCTCCTTTTGAATAATCCATGCTAGGGTTTAATGGCACTGTGTATGGCGTATATCCCCTGCCTTCATAGCTACAATTAGAGAGGGGCTACAGTGACAAAATCATTGGCAGGCACGCCAATGATTTGCCCCTGGGCGCGTGCCGACCCTGTATTTTATAACATGCGTGTGGCAGCGTGCGCATGTTATAAAATCGGGAGTAGATTTGTTCGCGCCAGGTTGCACGAACAAATCTACTCCCGCGCACACCTTTTAAAATCTACCCCATAGGCTACAGCTGCTTCCTATTTGGCTGAGCCCTGAGGAAATGATCCTCATCAATCTTCTGGTCCCCTGCCAGCTGAAAGAGGTGACTCAGGAGAGAGATCTGATATTGGGGGTGCTTAAAGACCCACCCAGAGTACTCCCAGAGCTGGCACCTGTGACAATAATGAGACCACCAGTGAAGTGAAATCCAGTGGGCTAGATTTTAAAAGCCCTGCGCCAGCGCGCCAATTTTGCATAGGCTGCCGGCGTGCATAAAGCCCCGGGATGCACGTAAGTCCCGGGGCTTCGTAAAAGGGGCGGGAGGTGGCGTGTCAGCAGTCCGGGGGCATGTCCTGGGGGCGTGTACAGGGTCAGGGGGCGTCCAGGGTGGGTCTGGGGGCGTGGCTATGGTTCGGGGGTGGGCGGGGGCGGTCCCGATTCCCCCAGCACTGCGGCCTGTGCCGGGGGATGCCGAGGCGGCACGGGCAAGTTACGCCTGCTTCAAGCAGGCGGCACGGGCAAGTTACGCCTGCTTCAAGCAGGCGTAACTTGCACCACAAAAGTTAGGGGGGGATTTAGGTAGGGCTGGGGGTAGGGTAGATAGGGGAAGGGAGGGGAAGGTGGGGGAAGGAAAGTTCCCTCCCAGGCCGCTCCGATTTCGGAGCGGCCTGGGAGGGAACGGAGGCAGGCTGTGCGGCTCGGCGCGCGCAGCCTGCAGATTTTGCACATCCTTGCATGCGCTGACCCCGGATTTTATAAGATACTCGCGGCTACGCGCGTATCTTATAAAATCCGGCATACTTTTGTTGGCGCGGTTGCGCCAACAAAAGTACGCGCGCGCGTACTGTTTTAAGATCTACCTCAATGACTAGAGTCTGCTGCATAGGTGCCAATGGTCACCCTCCATTGCCTCAGGCCAGTGGCGTAGCCAGAACTGATGTTTTGGGTGGGCACAAGGTTAACATGGGTAGGCAGTAGGCATGCAGGTCTGAGACCTACTAGTTGTATTCTTATTGATAAATAATGTCATATACTGCACCCTACAATGGCTTTCTAAGTAGTTTGCAACAGCCATTACGCATCATGCATGAAACTTTAAAATACTTTACCTCAATTATTTAAAGCACTTACCAGAATTAAAATTCCTTATTAATCTGAATTTATTTTATATTTATTGCAGTTTATAAATGCACAAGTATATCATGTAAAAAGCAAAGAAAACAATCAGATCCAATCATGTAATAAAACAAAACTTAATGTATTCTTTCATGAATCCTCTTTTCAGAAAGCCAGAAATAATCATAACTAAAATAAAATATAATTAATCATCAGAACATGTGCAGAGCAGAGCTAGGACAATTCACATTACAACTAAGATGAAAAACAAAATTCAAATTCTGGTGCCACCTCAGCAAAAAAATATCCCTCCACTGCTATTTTGTGAAGTAACACAAACTCCCGCAAAGAAAGACTTCTAGAACCTTGCAATATCATACAGTCATAGCACTGACTCTCAGGATTCAAATAACAGCAACCTTACAAAAAAGCAGCAATACAAATACTTCACCAGGCTCTAGAACATTAATACATCACCTACTGGAATAACAGAACACGCTGGACTACTACAGAGAAACTATACGCTAGCAGAAATACCGCATTTCAGTCATACACACTCAAAACAGAGACCGACCCTTACCTAATATAGAAATAAGAGTCTACAAATGAGATACAGAAACATGCAGATAAAACCAAATAGAAAGCCTGAGAAGCTCAAGATGGCCAACTGAGAGGACGTGCCGGCAAGAGCTCCCGATTATTGCCTTCCATTTTCTTGATTTCCATGCTGCATATGAAGCAAAAAGCAAGGGTACGGGGCGGCGAAAGCGCCTCTACCCTGCTGGAAGCTGTTCAGCCACTAATAGGAAGTTTCTTTCCGGCCATACCACCACTTACGCCGAGCGGGCTGGCCCTTGAAGGGGCGGGTATGGAGCCTGAGCTGCCTCTTCGGGCCATGAAACCTTGTTGAGCCCTGGCTCCAGCTCACCTATCAGACCAGCACCTCCAGGCTTCGATTTGGACAGAGGAGTGATTGACACCGCCGACTCAACGAGAGGTACCTGGGAAGGAGTTGGAGCGGATTGGCAGGGATTAATACCTTTAGGACTCACCAGTGTGGAGATTTCGACAAAGGTATAGCCCCTCCTGGGTAATGGAGGTGAGGGACTGTGCAATGTCGATATACTTGGTGTGTTGAGCCTGGGTAAAGATGCTGGTGGTCAAAAGGGAGAAGGAGGGAGTCAGGAAACCCTGAAACTGGAAACTATACTTCAGCCTACGTCTGAAATAACACTTTCAACTATTTGGACTGCCTTGCAATCACAGGAGAAATCCATAATTGCACTTACAAGAGAAGTTACTGATATTAAAAATCAGGCACTCTTTAATGCGAACCAACTGAATCAGCAAAATCAAAGGAATAATTTATTAGAAGGTCGGATGGAAAATGTAGAAAAAGTACAAGAAAAAATAAAGCAGAAGGAGATAGGAGATTGGAGAAAATTGAAAACAACTTGAGGTCTCATAATCTGAGATTTATACATTTTCCAGTTTTGAAGAATGTATCTCCTGTGGACATATTTAGGTTATATGTAACTCATAGAGATGTGAATCGTGTCCTTGATCGTCTTAACGATCGATTTCGGCTGGGAGGGGGAGGGAATCGTATTGTTGCCGTTTGGGTGTGTAAACTATCGTGAAAAATCGTTAAAATCGTGAGCCGGCACACTAAACCCCCCTAAAACCCACCCCGACCCTTTAAATTAAATCCCCTACCCTCCCGAACCCCCCCCAAATGCTTTAAATTACCTGGGGATCCGGCGGTGGTCCAGAACGGCGGCGGTCTGGAACGGCCCCCTCAATAGAATCGTGTTGTCTTCAGCCGGCGCCATTTTTCAAAATGGCCGCCGCAAAATGGCAAAAGTGCAGGAGGTCGTTCAGCGGCGGTCCGGAACCCCCGCTGAATGACCTCCTGCAGTCGATCTCCTGCCGGCGCCATTTTCCGTACGAAAACGATTTGCGGCAAGAAATCGCTCCCGGAACCCCGCTGGACTCCCAGGAAACTTTTGGCCAGCTTGGGGGGGCCTCCTGACCCCCACAAGACTTGCCAAAAGTCCAGCGGGGGTCCGGAACGACCTCCTCTGTCGAATCGTTTTTGTCTATGGCCGCCGCCATTTTGCGGCGGCCATTTTGAAAAATGGCGCCGGCTGAAGACAACACGATTCTATTGAGGGGGCCGTTCTGGACCGCCGCCGTTCTGGACCACCGCCGGATCCCCAGGTAATTTAAAGCATTGGGGGGGGGGTTCGGGAGGGTGGGGGATTTAATTTAAAGGGTCAGGGGTGGGTTTTAGGGGGTTTTAGTGTGCCGGTTTTCCTGCCCTCCCCCTTCCCCCGATTTACGATTTTTTAATGATAAATCGGGGGAATTGGTATTGTATCGTGGCCCTAACGATTTTTTGACGATTTAAAATATATCGGACGATATTTTAAATCGTCAAAAAACGATTCACATCCCTAGTAACTCAGGTTTTGAAAGTTCCTGAGGAGATAAAACCTGTAGTAACTAAGACTTACTACCTCCCTCATAAAGAATCTGAATTAGGAAATGTGGAAGATCAATTACTACCTGACTTAACTACAACTAGGAGCACGTTTCAAGTTACAATTTCCTTGTAAATGTCAATTTTTTTTCCAGGAACACACATACCCAGGCTCCCATTCTTATCCCATACACATACACATTCAAGCCCGCGCACAGGTCCCCCCTCCCCCAAAGCAGGAAGATCAGTTGGCCTCTCCTGCTGCTGCCGGCCTCCTGCTATCTTCGGGCTGCATAGCCCACCGATCTTCCTGCTTCGGGGGGGAGGGAGCGGAAGCTGTGCATGGCACTTACGCCCCCAACCACCCAAGCAGGAAGATCGGTGGGCCATACAGCAGCAGGAGAAGCTGTGGGCCACCGGCGGAGCCTATACATGCCTATGCTCTGATAGACAACGCTAATATCCCCTTACTCAGAGCAATCAACAAATCTCCCAGACGTCATTCTTTTATTCTCAGATTTTCTATGTACCTCATAAATCAAATAAATACACACATACTGTCTTTTCTTCATTTGAAACTGCATGTATTGTTAATAAGAAGAGTAAAGACCGATTTTCCTGAATGATATGTTTTTCACAAAATCAGCAGCAATTTATAAGATCACGTTTATCAGCTGCCAGACTTATGAGACTGAAAGAACCTCTCATTTTTTTTAAATGCTTCATCATAATCAGATAAATTGCATAATTACAAAAGTTTCTATGGTATTCCAGTTCTTGTCTCTCATTGTGCCCACCTCCCACAATGCAATTCCTTGTTTAGCCAGGAAAAACAGTAAATGGGTAATTTTTACAGGATGCTCTGTTTTCATGGATTGCCGTTTGTAAGATTTTCATGACTGTGCTACTATAGAACCAGCTTCAGACTGTTTGTAAAAATGTCATTTTTCAGAACTCTGTTCATGTAGGTCAGAATTCACATGTTTCTGAAGCTTTTTTCTTTACATTTCTCAAATCCATTATTCCTTTTTCAGTGAAAGCAGAGTTTTTCAAACCACTAGAATTGGAAAAATGTCTGCAAGGAAAGCAGAAATCTGCATCTGGCTGTCACTGTACTCTAAAAATAATAATGGCTTGTAATATTTTTGTTTAAATTAATGATTTTCTCCCTAAAGCCCTAACTTTGGAAACTCAGGTAAACGAGGCTGTGACAGCCCGGTGCAGTAGTATCAAGGTCCAAAACAGGAGTGAGTCAATGTCACTGTGAGTGTTGAAATCCACAGCATCAGGCTGATTTACCAAGCATTCTTCTATCCACTGATCAGGCAGTCCCCCAAAATTTCTGCTTCTCACTCTCAGATTGACTTGGTATTCCTTTCCCTGGAATATCTTCCTTCCAATTTACCTGGCTATGTACTCCAGAATATGGACTTGCCTCATCTACCCAGGGTATGCTGCTGATTTGTTTGGACTCTGCTTTCTGTCCTTGTCACATTGTTGCAAGTGCTATGAGAGCTTGCCTGCATTAAACAATACTTGCAACCACCCTCCTGGATCTGCTCCAGCCTGTATCAGCTGTCAGCAATTTAACTGTGATAACCCAGTACGAGACCCCCATTTCTTGGCTGCTCAAGCCTTGGCTGAGGGTCCTGAAGAATTGCTATTGGTATTGCTTCAGTCTTAGAACATGCTTTAGTCACAGTGAGTACTGACCCATTGATTAAACTTAATAGATCTAAAAGCTGATGGCTTATTCCTTCCTGGATAATGATAAACATTTCACAGAAGTCTTCTAAGCCAGATGGACTGAATATGTGATGCATGAGGCTGTACATATGGATAATCCTATTCCTTTTTGGAAAGCTGCCACATGTGCACCAATGGGGATATCATTTCATACTGCCATAAAAAGAAAATGGAGCAGCAAACCAAATTCCTAGAATTATACAGAAATCAGACTATAAAAGTGTTAGTTAATAACTTCTTGGATCAGAACAGGGAAACCTATGAGATTGCTAGGGCAACCAGAAACACTCTTCTTCATCCTAAAGCTGCAGCATCCCTTGCTTGTGCAAAGCACAGATTTCATCTCTTTGACAATAAACCTGGAAGGATGATGGCCACTCAGATTAATAGTGTGTGTGTGGGGGGGGAAGTCAAGTGAATTATATTTCATTAATCAAGGATTCCAATGAGAAGTGAATGCATCAACCAGACAAGACCAAGACTAATGATGTATTTAAAGAGTTCTATCAAATAACATGTTCCAAAAGAACAGCTTGTAAAAAGCTGCCTGAAAAAGCCAAATCACAAAAATACTGTCATTTTGAGCATGGATGCCAAGAAAGTCCCAGGAAATCAAACTGAATTCTGAAGGTATTAAAGAAAGTTGGCTTTAATGGGAATAAGTA
This sequence comes from Rhinatrema bivittatum, assembly GCF_901001135.1. Classification (NCBI taxonomy): domain Eukaryota; kingdom Metazoa; phylum Chordata; class Amphibia; order Gymnophiona; family Rhinatrematidae; genus Rhinatrema; species Rhinatrema bivittatum. The sequence goes on along the minus strand of NW_021820811.1, from coordinate 105,583 downwards.
TCTGCATTTTATTCTATACTACTCTGAAGACACTGCTTGCTACTAATTACTTTATTTCCTCAGACTTTGCCCTTACTTAAAGCATGACATCCCTTTTCCTATTATCCTATTATTTGTTTTTATCTTAAGTATTGAATGAATAGCCATTAAATTCAGGAAGATGCAAGGTAAAAGGGAATGGAAAGTTGCACTTTTTATAAATGAATTCTTTATGGAAAAATGCCTCGCTAAGTCTTACTTGTTTTAGCAGCCATGTCTCAAATAGTGATATTTTTTTTCAGGATTTACAATTAATTTTAATAAAATTGAAGCGCTTAACATTTTTAAATCAGCTGGATGCGTTTGTTTTGAGGTGGGCCAGAGGGCAGATATTCCCAGTAAACTTGAAGAAATTGTTTTTTTCCTCCTACAGGTTACAAGATTGGTATCAGTTTGGAATTATGTGGGAACTGCAAACGTTCTTTCTTGGGTAGGAAAGTACTTATTTAAAATGGCTAATCTGCCAAAACTACTTTGTGCCAATCAAATGTTGTTCTTGGTGCTAGACAAGACAAACCTAAATAATTTGGGGAAAAAAAGTATCTCCCAATTTATCTGGCAGGCAGCTAAAGCACATATGAGACCATGAACGCTCTATGCCACTTTCAGCAGACAAGGGGCAGGACTGCCTAACTTTGCGGTCAGCTTGCAAAGCTATGCCATAGACTAGTTGATGGGAATAAGTAAATTCACTGCCCTTTACCTGTAAAGGCTATTACCAAGTGTTTTGTAGGTTTACCAATACTGACGCCGAGACCCGGTATCACTGCCCCAAGTGATACCCTCCCCCCACAAGGTCGCACCTGCAACATAATAACAGAGATGAAATAGTGGCTAAAGAAGGCTGCAGCTTTATTTTTTACAACAAAATTAATCTATCCTGGCATGAGCCAAATACTCTCCCAGCACCGGACTGGTGCCCCCCTGGGCTGCCAGCCATTTTGTCTAGCAAAGCAGCCGTTATTGCCCGGACTCCCCGCCGTGGTTTCCAAGCAAGGGGGCCACCCAGCTGACAAGGTCGCCGACCGGCTTGTTCACCCGCCACTGGTGCCCTCCACATAAAGCTGCAGACTTCTTCACAAGAAAAAGGATTCAAGCGTGTCCTGTATGGTGTTATTAAAGAGGTCATAGCCGATATTGGAGAGGCGTATCAGGTAGGGTCAATATAGGATATTGCATGGTTTGTTGGCCCATTTGTGTTTCATCTGTAAACCTCAGAGCTTAAACACCCACTTATTTATTATTTTTTTTATATACCGACATTCAATCTCAATTGAGATATCACATCGGTTTACATTCAGGTACTGTAGGTATTTCTCTATCCCCAGAGGGCTTACAATCTAAGTTTTTGTACCTGAGGCAATGGAGGGTAAAGTGACTTGCCCAAGGTCATAAGGAGTGACAGCAGGACTGGAACCCTGGTCTCATGGTTCAAAGTCCACTGCTCTAACCACTAGGCTATTTCTCCTCCCCTTGTGGACTCTTCCATAATCTGCTGTCGGTCCATTTCATATGATGAATGATGTCCGATCACATGAGGCATGTACTGGGGAACAGAGATGCTAGCTCGTTCAAATCAGTCTTGTTGCATATGAATGGCAATACCTGCCGTAATTGGATGAGCAGGTTATTCATGATTGGATGTCTTGCATCGCGCACTGGCTCTAATGTTCTGGCCCACCTCGCCGACAGCTTCTTAACAAAAAACCCTTTGTTTGGATCTCCCCAACCTTGGGCCTTAGAAAAGAAATAAAAACCGGCTATCTGCTTCACCACTACGCCTCTAGATTTTCCACTATCTTTGGCCCAAGCTATGTAGTCAGCCATTAACCCTTCATATACAGGCCCGCTAACCCAGTCACGGTCTTATACAAATTGAGATATGGCCCTGTATGCTCTGCAGTACGCCTTCCATGTAGCCAGGGCTACCGATCTCTGAAGGAGTTCTTGTGTAGTGGTGTTCTAATGCTCCCCAAACACTCCGGGACCGGGATTCCCTCCTTGTCTGCTCCTGGTACCTGTTTATAAAACAGATTCCATTTAGCTCTTGACAAGGCATTGGCTATGCTGTTGTGCATTCTGGGTACGTGGCACGTGCATATCACTGTGTTAAGGTAGCGCCTGGTGAGTACCACCTCACATAGCAACTCTGCTACCTTGTGACATCTGGCGGACAATTGGTTTATGACCTGCACTACCGCCATATTGTCACACCAGAATATAATATGTTTATTGCATAGCCTCTCGCCCCATATAACTAAGGCGACCAGGATAGGAAATAACTCTAAGAAAGTAATGTTGCACATCAGCCTGCTTCTACCCAAGAAGTTGGCCATGGCTCTTCAGACCATGAGCCGTGCCAGTACATGCCAAAACCAAAGACCCTAGAGGCATCAGAATATATGCCCAGATCATGACTGGAGATGGGTGAATCTGGCTATACTGATATCCCGTTGAAACTGTTTAGGAAGGATGACCATACAGCCAGGTCCTCTTTCATAGGCCTTGTAATCTGGATATAATGGTTTGAGCAGCTTGTTTTCACTGTACTAGAGGTCAACCTCCTCAAGAAAGCTCTCCCCATTGGTATTACCCAGCAAGTGAATTCAGAGTTCCGATGAGCAACTGTACCTTGACCAATGCCATTTTTTTTTTGAGCCCAGCGCTTGATGGAGCATACTCTGAGTGTTGTGCAGCTTGTCCTGAGGCAATCGTGATATCGTCTTTCTGAGCAGTGACCCAAAGCAGAAATGAGCTGAACAACTCGAAGTATGCACATGATATGGAGCACCCCTTAGGCATGCACTTATCAAAATAGTACTGGCTTTTAAAATGGAAACCCATTAAAGGGAAAATGTTAGAATTGACGGGAAGCAAATGAAATGCAGACTCGATGTCTTTCTTATCCATGAAAGCTCCTTTGCCGCATTGTCGAAGGATGGTGATGGCGCTGTTGAATGATGCATACTGCACCGCACACTCTTCTTCTGGCAAACAGTCGTTCACTGAGGCCCCATGTGGGAAAGACAGGTTTTGGATTAAGCGATACTTTCCTGATTCCTTTTTTGGGATGATGGCTATTGAGGAGAGGAGGGGAAAGGACCGGCGAGCGTGTGCTGGCTATTTAAATCAGGCCGGTGACATCATTGCTGTGTACCGGTCCCTGGCTGATGATGTCACTGCACTATTGGACGAAGTCTGGGCTGGTTGGGGATCAAGTGTGCCTCATGCATCGCTCTCCTCTCCCCTCCCTACAAAGTTATTTCCAGCTGGGGGGGAGTCAGGGGGCCCGGCGTGGCCCACCTCGGCGTCAAAGGTGGGCTGCGTCAAACGTCAGTGCACGTCCTGTGACTTACCAACACAGAGCCTTGATCAAAGAGTTGCTAAATGCATTTTTTTAGCCCCAGTGTTTAAAACTTAGTGAGTGGTGCAAAAAATGTTCAGCGTAAACTTTCAAGCCTCTTCTTTCATCCACTTGAAGGATAACTCTGCTTTTTTTTTTTTTTTAAGGGTACACGAATGGTATTCTCACCAATAGTTTCCTAAGTCTGAATTTGTTATTACCTGCATGAAAAACACTGAATACAAAATCTTAAAAGGAAATACAGATTGCCAATTCAGCACGAGACACCTTTGCTGTTGTAACAAAAACCACTAGAAACTATTAATGTATTTTAAAGGCGCAAATTAAAAAACAAATAGCAAATCTGGCTTTGAGGTGGTGTAACTCCCCTTCCCTCCAGACACTTCAGCGTAGCCTCCTGCAGCCTGCTCCATCCTAAGGTCTACTGAGAACTGCCTGCACTTTCTGAAGCCCTTTTATAGGCCAGGTAGCCAGCACTTCCGATGGGCAGCACTGACTGATGATGCCATCTCTGCTCTAGTATAATAGGAAGCTCAGCACAACCACTCAGTGCCTTGGCAATAGGTGTCCTGCTGTGCTCCTGCCTGCAGTGCTAGTTGCTTCATGGTCCTGTCTTGTTCCTGTCCTGCCTTGCAGCTGCCTCATTTGCCATCCAGCCGTGCCTTCCAGTCTTGTCCATGTCTCCCTGGTCTTCATCTCCTTGGCTTCACTCATTTGCTGACCTTGGACTGGACATTTTTTCACCTTGCCTGCTGCCTGTCCTTGCCTGGACTCTGATTATGCCGAGCCTGCCACCTGTCATTATCCTTGCCTGGACACTGACCATGTCTTTGCCTGCTGCCTGCCCTGATTCCAGCTCAGACTCTGACCACTCTTACTCTTTCATTGGCCTGCAGCCTGCCATGTGTGAGAGAGCTACCTCATGGTACTCCCTCCTTAAAATGGTCCAAGGGCCCTCTCTGTGCCATGTTACAGGTGGACTAGATTGCTAATGGAAGAAATCAGAGTGCTGAATCACAATTATCAGTCCATTTAAAAGAAGTTCAGTTCAAAACAAATGCACAAATGATACATCTTCCTCTCAAGTTTTAGGATAGGTTTTATATCTTCTGATAGTTGTCAGAAATGTAAAAGGGAAGTGACCACTACTCTGCACTGCTTCTGGGCCTATAGTCACATTCAATCAGTTTTGACAAAAGTGTTGGGCTTCTTGAAAGGCAGATATGGAGTGAATAGTCACCTGAGTAAGCACTTGCTCTGGGCTCTTCTGGAGATCTGTGATGGCTCTCTATATACATAAAAAAATAATTCATGGTCATTGTATTTCATTCTGCAAAAAAACATATTTTGGCTTTCTGGAAAGAAGAATTTGTTCCCTGGTTGGACATCTAGGCTAAACTGCTTCAAGGAATTCAATACAATGACTGCCTCTATGAGAGCAAATTGCTCTGTAAATAGATCATTTTAAGAAATGGAAGAAGTTTTTGATAGTCTATCTATAGAAAAACAAAGTCATTTATAATATATTTAGATTCTCTACTTGCCTTGGTATGACTATTAGTTGCTGTCAAACCCAACAGTTGTTATGCTGCAGACACTGTTTACAGCCTGATATCCAAAAAGATCCAGGTACCCAACTTAAATAGTTAGTTCCTAAATATATTTTTTATATAAATGTATCTCTTTTAATTCTTTTTACAAGTTAACATGTTACAATGTAAAAATAAGCAGTTCCTGCCTTATTTGTTATGTTAGATGTAAACCAATGTGATATCTCGATCGAATGTCGGTATATAAAAACTATTACATAAAAATAAATAAATAAAATAAATAAATATAGGTGTCTATTTTTCACTAAGCACCTAAATTTAGGTATCTTGAAAGTATGCATGGCTAAAGGTAGGGGGCAGGTGCCTGAGACAGCCGAATCCAGGCAGGCACCATTAGAGCAGCCCTAAAACTGGCTGCCCAGATCTTTCCTCCCACCCATCAAATTTAAAAGTAAAGTAGGGGGCCAAGAGAGCTGGAACTCCCTCCCTTCAACCCCTCAGAAGCTCAGCCTCACCCCCCTACTCTGAACCTCTCGAAGCACAGATGGGAATAGGATTAAGCCCCATTTCCTCCTTCCAGCTTAGTGGCCCTTGAAAATGCTACAGGGAGCCACAATAGTCTACCAGCACTGCACAGACAACCAAGGGACCAATCCACTGAGGACAAAGAATGTACTAAGAAATGTGTGCTAAAAATTAGCACACATTCTATAGTATACAAGTTAACAAACAACTTTACTATCAATGTAGTAATGTAATGATATGCATATTGTAAGTATACTATGAAAAACGTGCTATAACACGTGCATTAAAAATGCTGGGGTCGATTTTCAGCCATTGAGCGGCTCAGTAAGTTAGCTGGATACACTTATCCAGCTAACGTATCCATGATATTAAGCAGTGCCATTGAATATACCCAACTATCTTAAAGTTAGCTGGTTAAGTATATCCAGCTAACCTTAGGACAGCCCTACAGTGTAACGAGAGTTAGCCGGATAGTTTAACTTGTCTGGCTAACTCGTCTCCTCTCCAGAATGCCTCCCACAGAATACTCCCAACTTATCCAGCTAAAATATAGATTGATCAATCATTTAATATTCCAGTTTAGTCATTTACATGGCCACACTACCCCAACCCTGACTAATCCATGACAATCACTGTGTGACTAGAATCAAAATTTCCCAGGTATTGAGAGTAGGGGATTTTTTTAATCCTTACTAATTTTAATTATTGGGTTTTATTTGATATACCTAGTGTTCTGAAATAATTTATTGGTATTTGACAGATTTTAAACATTGCTTATATTTTTGTAGGCTCATTCTCATAGTTTTTAATTATTGGATGATCTATTTATTATCTGTTTTGAAATATTTTTATTAGCATGGTTTTACTATTGTGCTTGATATTTTATATTTCTTGATTTTATTTTTTCATGATTTTATGAAGAATGGTGGTTGCTCTGTTTTTCCATTCTTGCACTGAATACAGATTCTGGCTTGTTGTAATTTCCAGTTCAGTTTTTGTCTTCATGTTTCTATTTTATGATCTCTTCTGTATTTGTCAAGGGTCTGTCTGCGTTTGCATGTGTAACTGAGATGATGTTTTCTGCTAATGTGTAGTTTTTATGAAGGGATCTATAGCAGCCTGCCTTGTTTTAGGGTCTGGGGTAATGTTTGCAGTTTCTTTTTCAGTGCTAGGGTTGTTACTATTTCAGTGCTAGCAGTTAGTAGTATAGGAGGTTTCCTATATTGTAATTATAGCTCATTTTACCCAAGGCATTCTGAGGGCTGAACCTACATCCAACATGTGTTAAAATAGGCCTAATGCCTATATTTGTTTGTTTTGCAGGGTTTTCTAGTTAGTACCACAGCATTGCATGTAAATATACTAAACATTTTGTAACTGATATTTTTACCTGAGAAAAAACTGCACTTTAAATGTCCTTTTTTATATAAAATATGTTGTTATGAAACTATCATTTCTAATTATGTGTGGGGTAAGTGAGGCTGGGCAGGTTCAAGGCTTTAAGGTTTGCCTAGGGCACTTAATACTTTTGCACCAGCACTGGTTCCAGGTGAGAAAGCAGGATTCCATCGGACGCTGTGTTGCTTTGGGTCAGTGGCTCTTCCCACTCACATACATACTTTGTGTCAGAGAGTGTATTTGACTGTCTTTCCGTCTGACACACACACACACACACTCTCACTTTCAGACACATACCCTCACACGGAGAGCGAGAGAGTGTGTGTCTTTGTGTCAGTGTGTGTGTTCGTATCTGAGAGCGAATGTGCATGACTTTTGACTGGCAGTGTGGTTGTCCCATTATTTGGCAACTAGTTCAAGAACTGATTGGTTGGCACGAGACTTTAACACCAGACCAGGAGTTCAGAATATGTGTATGAGACATATAATTAAAATTGTGAGAGGCCCAACTGATTGCATGGATGGATAGGGAACTGCAGCTCAGTTTACTTACCCCCGGTCTAGGGTGTGCTCTGCTACTTAGTTATTTAGGAAAAATAGTGAAATTTATGTTGGAGATTTTTTTGGCTCAGCTCTGCCCAAATTTCAGGTCACATGATGTACTTTTCAGATGTCAGCTTGGCTTCCTTTTGGGCACTGTTAAAGCATGTGCTATAGGGAAAGTGCACAAGAGAGCCAGACAGCTATCCATGGGCTGGTTTTAACAAATTCTCTGGGCTGCAATCTGCCCATGCAAGAAAGTATGATCAGAAGCAATTTCATGTGTACTTTTATGTATACTTCAAAGAGGCATATTGGGAGTAGAATTAGGGTGGAAAACCCATTTACGAGCACACTTTCTAAAATTGAAAGTATGGGTGTATGTATATATTAACATTTACACCTGCTCCCATGCAGGTGTAATTGTGCTCGTGTATGCCACACAAGAATTTAGGCACCCCCATTCATTTTCAAAGCAGACTTATACAGTACATGTAGACTTCAGCCCTTTGTGCTGTTAGAAAATTGGGCTTCCTATGTAATAAAAACAGCATAATACTAATTCAGCAAAATTACAACATATAAATGTTTCCTGAATGTCGGATTTTCTGTATTAGCCTGAATTCTTTAGGCAGGTCTTTCCTTAATAAGGTAATCAGCATACTAGTTACTTGGTTAGCAGATGTGGGCATGTTAAAATTTAATATTCCTACATATGTGCTAAATAATGCACATTGTGTCTTGCATTAGGGACTTTGTAGAAAACATGTTATTCAATACCGTTTTACAACATAGGCCCCAGAGATTATAATGAGAGCTGTTTGGCTGTTGCAATAGACCTTCTGGGAGACATTTGGGTTTTTTGGCTGCAGGGCGGAGTATGTGTGTGGATGAATAACCTCTTGTAGACTGGTCTGGGGTGGAGGCAGAGGGTGTTAATGGATCCTCTATTGTGATTCTTGCTCCTCTGAGTCCTAAATTGTCTTTCAACCATGCCAGATGATTTTTTGAACATCTTCTATCTCATAAATAGATCTTTTAATGACTTTTGCTAGTCCTCAGAACCTGAATAAAGGCAATCACTCTCCAGAGTCCAAAAAGACCAGCAGTGTATTGATATTATGTCTGTATGTAAATCACAGTGAACTTGTAGTGACCCCATGCAGGCATCATCAGGACACAATCAAAACACAAATGAAGTATGAACAGCTGAAGATGTAGCTCAGGGAATGGCTCAGTCTTTTCATAAATATGATTTACAGCACTTCATTCCTCAAACAAAAAAGTATAATAAAATAATTAGCATAACACATTACTTCAGAATAGAAATTGGTTCTAGGACAAGCTCAAAATAGAGTAAAGAAATGCAAATTCACATTTATAGCAATCTTTCTAGTAGAAATGGTTTAAAGCACACAGTAATGTGTGGATTATTTGAAAATTAACAATTAATTGGCATTTAGTATAGCAATGGAATTAATGTTTTACATTTTAACAAATCCATAATATATCGGGCTTGGTAGTGTGTCCGTCAGTGCTCGCGCATGTTCCCCAGCCTGCCGATAGATGGCGCTGTCATATATAGGGCTTGGTAGTGTGTCCGTCAGTGCTCGCGCATGTTCCCCAGCCCGCCAATAGATGGCGCTATCATATATAGGGCTTGGTAGTGTGTCCATCAGTGCTCGTGCATGTTCCCCAGCCCGCCAATAGATGGCGCTATCATATATAGGGCTTGGTAGTGTGTCCATCAGTGCTCATGCATGTTCCCCAGCCCGCCAATAGATGGCGCTATCATATATAGGGCTTGGTAGTGTGTCCGTCAGTGCTCGCGCATGTTCCCCAGCCCGCCGATAGATGGCGCTGTCATATATAGGGCTTGGTAGTGTGTCCGTCAGTGCTCGCGCATGTTCCCCAGCCCGCCAATAGATGGCGCAGGTGGCTCCCTGGCTGCCTTGGAGGCTCAAACACGCCGTACAGCGGCCATGTCACAACACCAGCTACAAGAGGTACTCCTGGGGGAATTCTGCGCTACTGTGGAATGCAGATTTTACACAGAATTCCTTCTTCCCGCAGATTTTCTCCCTCACCTCGCTGATTTCCTCCCTCGCCGGAAGACTATTCAAAACTGGAAGGACAGCGGCCATCGCGGGACAGGCAGAAAATAGCAGAGGAGACCCTGGCATGCCACAAACAGAGCCCGTCCCAAGGGCACACGCTCTGTTCGTGGCAAAGATGAAGGCCCGGCAAGCCGTTTGCGGCAAAAAGGGAAGGCCCCCATTTGCCGCGATCGGTGCGCCCCAGCCTTCATCTTCACCGCGAACGGCACATTGGGCCTTCATCTTCGCCGCAAACGGCGTGGGTCCCGCGGCATGGCAGTGAGAGAGAATGTGTGTTGGGGGGGAGGGTGAGAGAGAGCAGGAGGGTGTGAGAGAGAGCCTGGGGGAAGGGATGCCGGTGAGAGAGAATGTGTGTGTGAGAGAGGGGGGTGACAGAGAGTATGGTTGGTAAGAGGGAGGTGGGGAGGGTGTGACAGAGAGCATGGGAGGTAAGAGAGGGTGGGTGAGGGGATGCTTGAGTGTGGGTTTCAGAGAGAGGGAGCCTATATGAGGGGAAGGGGATGCCGGTGAGAGAGAATGTGTGTGTGTGAGAGAAGAGAGGGGGTGTGGGGGAGTGCGAGAGACAGCTTGGTAAATAAACTTTGCCAGCCCTGGCTTTAGCAAATGTGCCTCCACGTCCCTTGCCCTGGGTGAAAACAATTTAGTTTTTCTTTTTCAGCTAACGCTTCCATACGAGAGCATATGTGCCAATAAAAAGGCTCGCCGCCCGGGCGTAGAACGGGTACAGTTGCTAGTGTTACTATACATGGATAAGCATGTGTGTGTGTGTATATGTGTGTGTCAATCTCCCTTCTTCTGAGGTGTTATCAGGGTGCTAGCATATATATGGTAACATACAATCCCTTATCTTATGTACCTGTCAAATTATACTTTCTTTTAAAAAAATGCAAAAAATAAAAAGTGAAAATAAAAGCTACGGAGCTGTTTACTCCAGGATTAAATCTTATTAATAGATTTACAGCAGCAAAAATGAATTATGAAACCATTCCTTTTTTGGCCAAGGCTTAAACTTGACCTTTTTTTGTCTACAGGAAAAATCTATAGTACTGCTGGTGTTTTCCAGTAGTTAAATGTTAATTGCTGCCTGAATCCAAACAAAAGAAGCCATCCAGTCTGCAAGAAATTCTGGTACCTCCCATCCCAGAAGTAAGAGAAAACATCCCCGGCTTTGTGTTCTGCAGACAGAATCCAACAGAAGGGACTCAAGTCTCTGAGCTGAGAACAGAATGCAGTGGCATTACTTTCAGACTAAAAGGTGGTCGCATCACTTTCCTGCCCGGCTGGAGATAACGTGCTCAAGTGCGATCACATTCTGCTCGGAAAAACAGGCCCTGGGCCAGGGTACACAGCAGTCACCCTTTCACGTGGCATCATGCCGCTGGCCTGCTCCCTTTTCCACCCCCATGGTCATTGTATGATCGGGAAAAATCCCTGCTAGGGCTCCATGAGTCTTGTTTGAGCTGTAAAGGTGAGGGCAGCAGGGTGTGGAGCCATCACTGCTGTCCCAACATGCACTCTACTTCCCTGTTCTGTAATTCTGACCATCCTCCTCCTGGTTTCTTCTGTCACTTCCTTGCCTCTTTAGCACAGCTCTTATATTTATTTATTTATTGTAGATATTTGGGGATCCATATTCAGCTGCTGTGAGGCTAGGTAAGTTAGCCTGAATATACCCGGCTATCTTAAAAGTTAGCTGGATAGTTTTATCTGGCTAATGCAGCACAGCCAGAGTTAGGCGGTTAAATTCCCTGGCTGAATCCGATCCTCCCCGAAACGCCTTACCGCTCGCCCCAGGAACGCCCCCGACATATCTAGCTAAATTCTTGCCAGGTAAAGAGTTATCCCACAAGAATTTAGCCAGATAAATCACTGAATATCAAGGCTAAGCCATTTAGACAGATAACATTTCAGCTATCCTTCTAAATGGCTTTTAGAAGGATAGAAAAGGATAGCTCCTTGATATTCTGCTTCTTACAAAGTATGTCCTCAAGGCGGATTACAATCAATTTAGATCAACAAATTATATTTGACCTAACTTCCAGTGGTGATAAAATTTACAGCTGGTGTAATGTTAGAAATCCAGGGCATATAATTTCAAGTGTTTAATTGGAAGTACAAGTAATTAGATTGGGGGAATGGGGTCTCTGCAAGGAAGATCTGGCTGGAAAGCTTCTTTTTTTTCCCCTGAAGGTAAAGTAGCATGGCTCATGTTGTAAAGGTAGTGTTACCTTGCTCTAAATGTTTGGTGCATAACAGCCGAAAACACAGTGGGGTAGATTTTAAAAGCCCTGCGCATAAATCCTGCTAGATTTATGCGCGCAGAGCACTCGTGCGCCGGCCCACCTATTTTGCATAGGCCGCCGGCACGCGCAAAGCCCCGGGACGCGCGTAAGTCCCAGGGCTTCGTAAAAGGGGCGGGAGGGGGCGTGTCCGGGGGTATTTCTGGGGTCAGGGGGTGGTCCGAGGCGGGTCCAGGGACGTGGCGACGGTTCGGGAGCGGGCCGGGAGGGCGGTCCCGAGTCCCCCGGCACTGCGGCCTGTGCCAGGGGATGGCGAGGCGGCGCGTGCAAGTTACGCCTGCCTCAAGCAGGCGTAACTTGTACAACAAAGGTAGGGGGGAATTTAGGTAGGGCTGGGGGGTGGGTTAGATAGGGGAAGGTGGGGGGACGTGGAAGGAAAGTTCCCTCTGAGGCCGCTCCGATTTCGGAGCGGCCTCGGAGGGAACGGAGGCAGGCTGTGCGGCTCGGCGGGCGCAGGCTGCCAATTTTGCGTGCGCCGACCCCGGATTTTTGTTTGCACCGGTTGCGCGAACAAAAGTACGCGCGCGCGTACTTTTTTAAGATCTTTTTTAAGATCTAGTACAGAACAATCTGGCCAAAGGAGGAGAGGAAAGAAGAGGCATTCTAATAAAATGACAGAGATTGCAAGATTGAGCAGGGCAGCGAGATCTCTGAACTGTGGTGCTCACTCAGTACTTGCCCGAACCCCTCCCATATAACAATCCTTTACAGAGCGTTACAGCATAAGACGTGCCATGCTGGTCCAGACTAAGGTCCATCTCTGATATTGGTCAAGCCAGGTCACAAGTACCCGGCAGATCCCAAATTCTTCATCTATTTCACTTCCAGGGAAAAGCGATGGCTTTCCCAAGTCTGCCTGGATAATAACTGTTTATGGACTTAACCAAACCTCTTTTGAACCCCATTATGTTAGTTACCCTGATCACATTCTCTGACAGCAGATTCCATAGCTTGATTGGGCTCTGAGTGAAAAAATACTTCCTATGATTTGTTTTAAATCTGCTGGTTCCTAGTTTCATGGAGTGTCCCCTAGTCCTCGTTTGCTTCAAAGAGCAAATAACCATTCCCTATTTACCCATTCCATCCCACTCATGATTTTATCTCAGTCTTACCCCCCTCAGTCATCTGATCTGTGTAGCCTTTCTCAATAAGGGAGCTTTTCCATCCCCTTATCATGTGAGGTTGCAATTGCAGGACAAGAAGGTGGTATTCTGATGTGACAATATGGATGCAGTGGAAGTACTCATCTGTTAGTCAGCCTGCTATGAGTTAGAGGTACATCTGCTTAGAGAATTTGTCTTGGAACTCTATAGCGAACAGTGCAGGCACAGCAGATGCTTGAAATAGATTTTATTTATTACAATTTATTATCCGCCTTTTTGAAAGATTATCACCTAATGTAGTGTACAACATAGTAATAATAAGTGAACATGCCCAAGGAGGTAGATATCCTGGTATGTAATTTAGCTGGATAAGACTTATCTGAATAACTTCCATGGGATATTCAGCAGCACAGCTATGCTATTGCATATCTGTGTACAAAATATTACTTAGCTGGATATGTCTCGGTTAAATTAGACCTCATTCTCTGCAGGTGAGCCCTTGGGTTCCAGGGGCTGGCAGGACTTAGGTGGGTCCCGAGAGTGATCCAAGAGAGAGTCCAAAGATGGGCCAAGAGTCTGGGCACACAGCAAACAGGACAGTGTCAGGGTCTGAGGCAGGGACAGAATCAGGTGCAGGTGGATAGCAAGGAAGATGAGGTCAGAACCAGAGAATCAGGCAAGACACAGAGGGACAAGACAGGACAATATGGACAAGACAAGGCAAGACTCCAAGGACAAGGACAAGGCAGGCAGACAGAGCGAGGCAACAGAATCAGGGCAAGGGTAGGAACAGTGCAAGGCTGGATGAGGCAAGATTTGACAGACTAGATGAGGGAAGGCTGTATAGGTTGGACGAGGCAAGGCTGGATGGACTGGATGAGGCTAGTTTGGACACAGCAACACGATTTGATGACTAGAGGGAATCCATTGCTGAGGTATTTGCTTGGAGTGCGGCTGGGGTTTAAATACCCAGCTGTGCTGACATCATTAGAGAGTGTCCAAGCAGCTGTTCCCGCTGTGGGGCCTATGTATTCAGTGCGGGTCACATGCACACACCTAAGGAGGAGCTGGGAAGGCAGCATGGCAGCAGGGTGTTGGCATCCTGTTTACAGTGTACGGCAACCGGCAAACTTAATACTCATGCTCCAGAATGTGGAATTGCAGGGAGAAAAATGTAATATGTGCATTCACAGAGCCAAGGTTGATCAGCATGGAAAAAGGGTGCTTTTAACCTCGCTCCTGGGGCCCATTGATCAATTGACTAATTTTTGTAATATGTACTAGTCTGATGTCTTAATTATTTAATGTATTAATTCACTACTGTGTATGTTTTTTCTGTAATCCATTTTGAACATGATGGAAACAACGGAATAGAAATTGGTGAAATAAATGACTAGTATAGAATACAAAAGTATATCTGGCAGTGTGGCCACAGGCTGGCATTCATTGTCTGTTCAACCAAGATATGATCCCACTCATGCAATATCAGTTCTTGACTGTATATAAGAGGTGCTTAGGGTTTGTAGGCTTTAACCGAAGTTGCTTTGACATCCATTTATTTTGAATTAGTGCTGCTATGAGTGCAGTGCCATCGGGTTTGCCTACCTCCACTTTACAAAAAATTGGACATTAGAAATTCTCCAGCCTGGCATAGAGTTGGAAATGTGATACCTTGGGTTCAGCTGGGACGGGAATGGACATGGTATGCTGATCTGGCAAGGGGGGAGGGGGGTTTGACTCAGACATTTAAGGGTTGTCATCATGCTGTAGGGGACCTTTAGATATTTGGAAGAGGTGGAGAAAAGTACTGGTGTGGGATCGGAATTTTTATGATGGTTCATCTTTTCCATTTCATAGAGATTTCCCACCAGGTAATACCATGGTTGCTTCCCTCCGATGGTAGGAGAGAGGGATTAACAGGCTAGAACAGGTTTGGGGAGGTCACAATACGATGCCCTGGAATATCATTAGCGAGTCATTCTCTTGGAGAGGATATTCAGTGACACAGATGTTCTACTTCATGGTTCAAAGGAGGGTTTGAATGGACATTAGGAAAAGTAAGGCTTGTGAAGGCCTGTGTGAGCAGGCAGACAAATTGACAAAGCTAATTTCCAGAATATAAGAGATTCTAAATGTAGATCTTACTTCCCCTGCAGTACATGTAAGAGCCTGGGGAAAAGATTTAGAGAAAATTCTGGGGGAAGAGGTCTGGATCCTTAGCTTTCTGGGAACCAAATATTTTCCTATTTCAACTAGAATAACGGAAGTGAGGTACAAAGTGCTGTACAGATAGTATCTGTCTCCTGAGAAACTGTGTGTATTTTGGGGCTGAGGATAGATGTTGGAAAGACTGTGGTGAAAGGGGTAGTTCTTCCGTTTATGGTGGGGCTGTTCTGTGACAAGAAGAATGTGGGATGAGGGTTCACAAATTTTTTTCACAACTTTAACAGGTCTCAGGGTTGTTAGTGATCCAAGACTATTCCTCTTGGGGATTAATGATGGGAGATTGCTTGAGAGTGGGTACAAATTGCTTATGCAGTTGGTGCTGGCCACAAAGTGTGAGGTGACTTATAAATGGCAAGATGCTGGGGTTCAGAACATCTTTTCCAACAAAGTGCAGTTACATAAAATGTATGTTGTGGGGAAGTTAAAGGCAATAAAAGACAAATACTTACAGGGATTCCAAAACATATGGGAACCAACCATACTGTTGGTGGGTGATTAAACATTAAGCAACATGAGGATTAGGGCTCAGGTGCTCTTTTAAGTAGGTTTTGTAGATGTTAGAACCAGGTCTCTATATGGTTATAATATGTTATTGCTTGTCAGGGACCTAAATGACCCTACTAGTTAACCTTATATACTTTACATAGGGATGGGGTGGGGGGTGGGGTGTTTGTGAGGTTGGTTGGAAAGATCGAAGGGGGGGGGGGGTGTCCAGGGTTATATTTGATAATCTGATGCTAGGATACCTCTGTCTAGTGATTGTGTAATGCATACAGTGATTGTTTGTGGCCGGTATCCATGTTTTCGTAGTCTTTTGTGAAAGTTGTCTTGGTTTGAATAAATAAAATTTAAATGAAAAAAAAAAAAGAAATTCTGCAGCCTATGTGTGAGAAGTAAAGGACTGAATATCTGGCTTACTGTCCCTAACTTTTCCTTTTGATTTTGCTGACCCTGTAAAATTGTAATTTCTTTTCTTGTCAGGGCAAGCATACAAGCTCACAAGAAATCATACCATAGTCACTTTGGCAGGGCAACAAAATGCATTCAGTAGCAATGGCTGAGTAAACATGAGGTGTAATTGGAACAGATTGTATCTCTTCTTCAATCCAGAATGGACACGATTTCCTGTCACAGCGATTTTGTCAAACATTTAGGTAGGTAGCAATGACTTAAGGGCACTGTCCTGTTTGCAGGTGATCAGAATGGTCAAGTGTGACTTTGCTGCTTTGGTGTCTTAGCTTAGTGATTCAAAGTTAGCAACATAGTAGATGATGGACGAATTGGCCCATCCACAGTCTTCCAAAATAGTTGGGAAGGTGAGCATATAAATTTCCATGCTTAAACAAGACCAACTCCCTTCCAAAGTTTTTTCCCCATTTTCTCAACCTGCTCCTACCACTGTCCTCTATAGCTGTCTTAATTATGTTTACATTTCACTACAGTGCTAGCCTCTCCCACGTCTGCTGGTAGACTTTCAGGTCTTGCCATCTTTCTTTTTTTTTTTTTTTTGTTTCATGCAAGTCCCATACTTAATCCCACATTTAGGTGTAATAATTCAAACAATTGCTAAAACTAGTGCGGCTGATGTCCGAAACATCTGGCTCCCCTTTGCTCATTGAAGTTAGAGTAATAATGATGGCTGTTCTCTATTGGTTACCCCAGCCTTCTTGGAAAGCTCACACAGTTGTGTCACAAGTAGGCCACCTCGGACTTCAGGAAAATCTAAATCAGCTATACTGCCATTAATGCTCATTGGCTTCTATTCTCCCCTCCATGGCCCTCTAAAGTTGTATATTTTGAGAAAACACTGAAGCCCCTTCTCTCATTTCTGCTATCTGTTACACCCCATCACACACATATACACACACTCACAGACACAGATGCACACACACTTACCTTACTATTGTACACATGGCCTGTTCTAAGCATGTTTAATTTTTTTTCCATGGTTTAGTTGACACTACCTCTGCTAGCAGGCTATTACAGGCATCTACCACACTCTCAAAGAAGTAGTTTCTCATATATCTTCTGAATCTTCCTCCTTGCAGCTTCATCATGTGATCTTCAATTTCCCTATATACGGAAAATTTCATAAGAACATAAGAACATGCCATACTGGGTCAGACCAAGGGTCCATCAAGCCCAGCATCCTGTTTCCAACAGTGGCCAATCCAGGCCATAAGAACCTGGCAAGTACCCAAAAACTAAGTCTATTCCAGGTAACCATTGCTAATGGCAGTGGCTATTCTCTAAGTGAACTTAATAGCAGGTAATGGACTTCACCTCCAAGAACTTATCCAATCCTTTTTTAAACACAGCTATACTAACTGCACTGACCACATCCTCTGGTAACAAATTCCAGAGTTTAATTGTGCGTTGTGCAAAAAAGAACTTTCTCTGATTAGTTTTAAATGTTCCCCATGCTAACTTCATGGAGTGCCCCCTAGTCTTTCTATTATCCGAAAGAGTAAATAACCGATTCACATCTACCCATTCTAGACCTCTCATGATTTTAAACACCTCTATCATATCCCCCCTCAGCCGTCTCTTCTCCAAGCTGAAAAGTCCTAACCTCTTTAGTCTCTCCTCATAGGGGAGCTGTTCCATTCCCCTTATCATTTTGGTAGCCCTTCTCTGTACCTTCTCCATCGCAATTATATCTTTTTTTGAGATGCAGCGACCAGAATTGTACACAGTATTCAAGGTGCAGTCTCACCATGGAGCAATACAGAGGCATTATGACATTTTCCGTTTTATTCACCATTCCCTTTCTAATAATTCCCAACATTCTGTTTGCTTTTTTGACTGCCGCAGCACACTGAACCGAAGATTTCAATGTGTTATCCACTATGACGCACCTAATATGGAACCTAACACTGTGTAACTATAGCATGGGTTATTTTTCCCTATATGCTTCACTTTGCACTTATTCACATTAAATTTCATCTGCCATTTTGATGCCCAATTTTCCAGTCTCACAAGGTCTTCCTACAATTTATCACAATCTGCTTGTGATTTAATTACTCTGAACAATTTTGTGTCATCTGCAAATTTGATTATCTCACTCGTTGTATTTCTTTCCTGATCATTTATAAATATATTGAAAAATAAGGGTCCCAATACAGATCCCTGAGGCACTCCACTGCCCACTCCCTTCCACTGAGAAAATTGCCCATTTAATCCTACTCTCTGTTTCCTGTCTTTTAGCCAGTTTGCAATCCACGAAAGGACATCGCCACCTATCCCATGACTTTTTACTTTTCCTAGAAGCCTCTCATGAGGAACTTTGTCAAACGCCTTCTGAAAATCCAAGTATACTACATCTACCAGTTCTCCTTTATCCACATGTTTATTAACTCCTTCAAAAAAGTGAAGCAGATTTGTTAGGCAAGACTTGCCCTGGGTAAAGCCATGCTGACTTTGTTCCATTAAACCATGTCTTTCTATACGTTCTGTGATTTTGATGTTTAGAACACTTTCCACTATTTATCCTGGCACTGAAGTCAGGCTAAACGGTTTGTAGTTTCCCGGATCACCCCTGGAGCCCTTTTTAAATATTGGGGTTACATGTTCCAATTCTTTCTTGGAGCTTGTCAAATATTGAACAATTTTTTTTTTAAATATAGTTTATCTACTCAGAAAAGATTGAAGTTCAAAAGCAAGCAAATTACCATAATTCTAGTTTATTTCTCTTCAAAATGAAGCAGAATAGTTTATGCTGCCTGCCAGAGAGCAAGAGAAAATTAAGCACAAGTGCCACTTTGTGTACATAAGAAACTTTGCAGTAAAGTATGTCCTTCCCAATTAGTACAAAGTATGTAGTTGCCATGTTAGCCTACATGAATACACAGAAATAAAGATTGACAAAAATATATAGAATGATACCTTTTTATTGGACTAACAATACATTTCTTGACTTGCTTTTGGGAGCTAATGCTTCTTTCCTTGGGTCAGAAAAGAATGAGCAAAAGATGATGTAACCAGAAATATAAGTGAATAATAAAAGGCTTTCCAATGGTAGTACGAAGGGTAAGTGGTATTGGGGGTGGGGATGGGGTAGGGGGCAGAGGTTGGTTTGTTGGCTGATCAGGAAATAACAGGCAGAATAATTTAATGGTGCATAATAGGTAACAAAACCCAGGTTTTTGCTGAATCCTCTCTTATCAGTTCTGAAATGTTTGCTCATTTTAACTTAAAAAATCTTATGCTCTTGGATCTCAATCAAGAGAGTATATATAAGATAAGAGAATTAGGTATTAGAAATGTAAACTATACTGAATTCTTAGCAGATTAAAATATCCAAAAGATATTTTTAAAAATCTATAAATACTAAGTAAGGACTGAAACTAATTCTCATATAAGAGGCCAATAATAAAACGATCTTGAGATCTGATATCATTCATTATTGACTATGGAGACATCAGACATTACACAACAAAGGTTTAAAAGAGGTGGACAGATAGGCCTGTGAGTGGCTTGTCGTGTAACTTCTTGATGGGCCAATTTTTGAGCAGAAACTTTATTTCTGATGCAGCAAGGAGTTTTGCATATAGCTTTATGCCCTTTCATGCAAATCCCATGCTAATGATAGCATTTAGGGATGTGCATTCATTTTTAACAAATGCAAAAAATGTAATGAACTGAAAATGGCCTATGAAAATACCCAAATATTTTTGTGTACTGTCATATTTGTTGCATTTAAAAACAAAAAATGGGCCTCCAGTGGCACCAGACCTTGATATTGGACTGGCAGGATCATGACTTGGCACTGGGCCTGGAACCACAACTTTGTCCTGGCCCTGAGGCCTAGGTCTGGCACTGGGGTCTGGTGCTGAAGCCTGGACCCAGCTCTGAAACCTAGGCCTCAGGGGCCTGGGCCTGACCTGAGATCTGGTCTAAGTTCAGAGACCTAGGCCAGGTGCTAAGGTCCAGCCCTGAAGACTGGTCCTGGTGCTAAGGTCCAGCCCTGAAGACAGGTCCTGGTGCAGAGGCCTAGGCCAGGTGCTAAGGTCCAGCTCTGAAGACTGGTCCTGGTGCTAAGGTCCAGCCCTGAAGACAGGTCCTGGTGCAGAGGCCTAGGCCAGGTGCTAAGGTCCAGCCCTGAAGACTCGTCCCATTGCCAAGGCTTAAGCTTGATGCTGGGGCCTGGCCTTGATGCCTGATCCTGGCACTAAACCTAAGTACTCCTGATGTCCTCTTCATGTTCCTGCACTTCAAAAATAATGTAGTCCACGAGGAGAATGGCATAAGAGTAACACCACTTCTGTCACCTTCCTCTGGAGTGGACAGAGCCATTTTTATGTATGGGCATAGAAATGTCTGGTCATACATCAAAATGGCGCTGTCCGATCTGGAGAAAGGTGATGTTCCTCTGGCACATCCTCATTTTTGAAGTGCTGGGAACACAAAAAAGACATCGAAGGCCAAGGCCTCAGGGCCAGGTCCTGGTGCTAGGCCTAGGTCTTGGCTCTGGGAACAGGCCTCTGGACTGGGCCCCTGTAGCAGACACCAGGTCTGGACCAATTTTTGGGCTGGTATGGCCCTGCCAGGGCTACCATAGGCTTGTTTTCATTTTTTTTAAAGTGGTTGGAATTTTTTTGTTTCTGCAATTTTTTTCTGATTTTATTATTTTTCAGTTTGGAAAATGAACTGAGCTGAAAACAAATAAAATCCAGAACAAAAAAAAAACCACTGAAATGAAAAAATTAATTCAACTGAAAATTTGGGACTGCACATCCCTAATAGCATTAGCTATTATCCCCAGTGCAGAGAGGTACGCTTGCTTCCTTTGTGTTTTCTTAGCACTGGAAACTTAACTCCTATTCTGAAGTGGAGTAAAGTTTCCAGGGCTAATGTTAATCTATTGGTGTTAGCTGGAGTACTGGTGCTGGGACCTGTAATTGGAATTTTATGGGCAAAAAACATGCTCTGTGCACAAAAGACATGTTTTCTGTACACAAAATGGGGTGGATTTTAAATGCCCTGCGCGCCGGCGCACCTATTTTGCATAGGCCGCCGGCGCGCGCAGAGCCCCGGGACACGCGTAAGTCCTGGGGATTTGTAAAAGGGGCGGGGAGGGGGCATTCCTGAAACGACGCGGCATATCGGGGGCGGGCCCTGACATTTTGGGGGCGGGCCCGGGGGCATGGTGCTGGCCCGGGGGCGTGGTTGAGGCCTCTGGACCAGCCCCCGGGTTGGGTGACGGCACGCCAGCAGCCCGCTGGCGCGCGCAGATTTACATCTGCTTTTAGCAGGCGTAAATCTGCCAACAAAGGTAAGGGGGGTTTTAGATAGGGCCGAGGGGGTGGGTTAGGTAGGGGAAGGGAGGGGAAGGAAGGGGAAGGTGGGGGGAGGGCGAAGGAAAGTTTCCTCCGAGGCCGCTCCGAAATCGGAGCGGCCTCGGAGGGAACAGGCAGCGCGTGCTGGGCTCGGCGCACGCAGGTTGCACAAATGTGCACCCCTTTGCGTGCGCCGACCCCGGATTTTATAAGATACGCGCGTATCTTATAAAATCCAGTGTACTTTTGTTCGCACCTGGTGCGCGAACAAAAGTACGCGATCGTGCAAATTTTTAAAATCTACCCCAATATGATTTAGGTGCTCAAAAAATGCTTTCCCCTTTGAAAATATTTTGTGCACCTAAATCACATTTTATGCATAGAAAATATGTTTTCTGCACATAAAATATGATTTTTGTGCATAAATCATGTTTTTATATGTGCTAAACTTTTTCTTTATGCACACTTTCAGGGTTGTGTGCATTTTTTAAACTCCCGATGCATTAGCATACCATTAGTTTAATGCACTGGGAGTTAAAGTTTTTTTTAGTATGCGCATTAAGAAACCTTGCACTGAATTTCAATGCACTCATCTTATTATATCAGCCCCTACGTGATAAAATGTTCTCTTTGTACATTGGACAAGATATATTTAACAATGCTATTCAAGAGGCTCTAGAAACCATTTTCTGTGAATGTGTCACTTAACAAGGCCATAGCTTCATGTGGGGAATTTGGGGCAAACTCATGACTGTCTCATTCTTGTGGTGGGTTTCTCAAGCTTACATGTTCCATGGAGTTGTTTCTACTTGGGAACAGCATCACCAGCTGTCCAGCTAGTGCTTGGTGTGGTACTAAGCGACCCTGAGAGGCCATGGGGTGCATGCTGTGTTCAACTGTGCGAAAGGAAGGCAGACTAGTTTACCTTGCAAGGTTTCACACTGCACTGAAGAGATAGCAACCTCACTGGTCCTATAGCAGGCAAATCGATAGATGGCTCTCTGATGGATGGACAATTTGTTGTTTATATAGAGGGGTACTAAAAAGGTTATTGGCTTAGGTAAAGCCATATAATGCTCATTGTCTTGCTTTTTTGTGATTTCTAGAAGTTGTTGACGTTGAAGGTTGAAAGGGGGAAGGGGAGGGGGAGGGGATCAGCCAGGAGGTCTAGGTGGTCACAGCTCCTTATGTTAACAACAGCACTAGACCTTTGTTAACAAAAGGTACACAGTAGTCACCCAAAGCATAGCATTGTGGCTCTGGCCTCCCTTCCTTTTTTCTGTCTTCATGGCTACCCACAGTAAAAACCTCCCACTGGGCTCAGGAAGCCCAGGGATATCACATGTGGTGAATGGATGTACCTGAATTAGTTAAATTGAGGATGGATGTGTGACATACCATCATTACTGCTCTGACACAGAAACTCCTTCTTCCCTTTCTTGGTAATATTGACTATAACTGATTTATTTTCTTTAATTTTTTTGTGCTTATATTCTACTATATCCAAACAAATTAATCTGTGTGGATTACAAATAAACATTTAAAATAAAATATATAAAATACACAAATAATAACATACAAAACTATAAAACTAAATTCCAAACAATCTTAAAATATCCTGACCCCCCCAAGCTGGCCAAAAGTTCTTTTTGGGCCGAACGAGCCGTCCGGCGCAAACGAGCCGGGAATCACGTGACGCCGCGTCACTCGACGTGCCACCGACGTCACATGCTTCTCGCCAAGGATTGCAGAAATGACGTCCTCACTCCTCGCTCGATCACCAGGGATTGTGGTAAGTCTGGGGGGGGATTAAGGAGGGTGAGGGGGTTTAAATTTTTTTTTGCACATATGTACATATACCCAACTCATTGGATTTTTTTTATGTCCATATTGGCCGCAAGTGGGACCCCCTTTCGGACATAAAAAATATGAACATAAAATTTTGCTCTGCACATCCCTATAACCTTCCACATTAGCTGTCTTGCAAAACAGTTAAAACCTTAAACGGTGTCCTCTCTTAAACTGTGTAATCTCTCCAAAACAGGCACCTGTGATCACTCTTGCCGCTCCATTTTGTACCAATTGCAACAATTTAATCAGCTTTTTAGGCAATTCCATAAATAAAGCATTGCAATAATCTGGTTGGCTGATCACAACAGCGTGCACAATTGTTCGAAAATCTGCTTCAAACAGTAAGAGTTTCAACTGTTGAATCAATTTCAATTTCCCAAAAGAAGGCTTTACAACTAGTTTCACATGTTGTTTCATACTTAAACCCGAATCTAAGAATACCCCCAAATTATGTGCTTCATTAGCTATTAGAATGATAATATTTCCAAAAAGTATTTCCTGATCCTCAATATCTATATTCTGCCTACCAATGTACAACGCTACCATCTTTTTCACATTTAAGACTAATTAAATTGTACCTAATCATCCCTGATTAGCTTCCATACATTCCTTAAACCACCGTATAGGTAGAGAGCCATCCAGATTCATCCTAAGGCAAAATTGCATGCCATCAGCATAAATCCGTATGATACTCTCAAAGAACGAAACAACTTCTCTATAGGTTGCAGGTAAACATTAAACAAAATGGGGGACAAAGACGATCCCTGAAGAACCTCCGACTTAAGACAGTGCCATGAGGAAGAATTATTCCCAATTACCATTTGATGAATTCTACCAGACAAAAAGAAGAAAATTATGAGAACAAAGATACTGCTGACCCTATTGCTTGCAACTGTGACTATAAAATTTCATGATTGACCAACTCAAAGGATACTGCCATGTCCAACTGAATTAATAAAACAGAAAAACTGCTATCCATCTCATAAACAAGTGATCCAAAAGTTTTTGTCCCACTATTTTTCTAAAGCCCATCTGATACTGATCTAAATTATTATTTTCCCTTATTTCCCTTATAGCTACTTATTTCTCTAAAACCTGTCCCACAATTGGCAAATTTGAGATAGGATGAAAGTTATTTAAATCAGACCCCAATAGTGATGCATCGTTTGGTATTGGTCACACAATTGCTTTTTTCAACATTTCTGGTACTACATCAGCAAGTATTGATTTATTCACCTGGGGGGAATTTTCAAAAGGACTTACATGCTTAAAACTGGGGTTTACATGTATAAATGCACTTTATATGTGTAGGTTGGCGTTTGAAAATTCCTGTAATATATGCCATTGAATTGTCAATTGGTTTTACATGCGTAAGTGCTCTTTCATAAGTGAATTTTAAAAGCCCTGTGTGAGCGAAAACCAGGAGATACGCATGCAGGTCGGGCCAGCGTGTGCCGAGCATTTTTAAAAAGCTGCCTGAGGATGCTCATTTCTCCCGCTGCGTGTACAAGTAAAACATTTCCAAAAAAGGGACGGAGCATAGGCATGTCAGGGCCTGGCCAAGAAATGTGATTGTAATTACTTATGCGTCCTTGTGTGCGCCAGGGTCCCCTGCCGTGTAAATTTACTTCTGCTATGGCTGGCGCGTAACTTTTAAAACAAAAAAATTTTTAGGGACGTCAGTGGGGATTTTAAGGGTCGGGGCTAACAGGGGGGGAAGAGAGGCTATTAAATTAAGGGGGGTTTGCAAGTCCTATCCCTAAACTGGGTGAACTGGGAACAAACTGGGAAAATGGTAAATAGTGTCAGCATGCATCACTTATAAAATTCTCTCACTTACTCGGTAGATGCGGGATTTACACACACACATGCGTGAGTCCATTTAAAATTGCAGGCACATGTATGTGTATCTAGCCTATTTTACAATATGCACGTATATATGTGTGTATGTTATAAAACGGACGCATCTCTGGTCACGCGACGAACATGCACGCACACATGCCTGTTTAAACGTTACTGTCTCTGCGTGTAAATGGGCTTTTGAAAATTGCTATAATAGTATGTTACATATACACGTGCAAGTCCTTTGAAAATTACCTCCTATATGTCTAATATTATACATTTCCCTGGACATACCAGTAAGGGCAGGCATGACTCTCAACTATAAAATGAGAAATTCTTGATAACAATAGTAATAACTTTCAGCATCAAGCAAGATAAGTTTTATGAATCTTAGTATTGTTACAAGTTGAGCAGATTCACATTGGGAGAGTTACATAATTTGAACAATTACTGAACAAGATTTAATTTGCATAAGAAAAAATTAAACAAAAATGTTTAAATATTTAGAAATTCAGTAGCTGCATGTAAAGTAAAAGCGGTACTTGTCCACAGTTTGAGACATAACCTAGGAAGTGGTTATCATTCCACAGAAGAGTTACCGGACATCAGAGTTTGGCAATGAAATATTGATTCCCTGTTTTGTTGTTTGTGTCTGTTATAGGGGGATTCACTACAGAGGCTTGAGTTTATTATAGTTCATACCGTTAAGAAGCCAAAAAGGAACTGGATCAGATAGAGAACTCAAAATATGTAATTTAACAATCATTTTTCACACATTGTCTTCCATCATTCTATAACCTGATCAACCAGCTGCATTATCTATAACTAAAAAATTCCTCTGTCTAACTTGCTGATACCCCAGCAGTTTAGCTAATTTCTGCTCAAAAAAAATATGCGAGTACCTCACAATCAACTTCCAAATGTTTCAAGCCTCCTAGCTTCTTCACCAACAATTTTATTATACTAAACAATTCTTTCAGCTGATTGAGTTTTCAATATGTTCTGAATAAAATACTTCTCTACACATCTTGCCTATAATCAGTTAATAATAATGTCCTATAATTTACTCTAGCACCTTCTAATTTAGTTTTTTGCTACATCCACTAACTCCTATATAAACAGCTTCTTCTTATCACTTAATTCCATGAAATATCATGGACATTTTTTTGTTATCCCTCACCAAAACCAAATGCTCAGGGGACTACCTTGATATAAACCTTCCTTAATTGTAGAAACCACAAAGAAGTTAACTCCTCGGCATTAACATTGTCAAGGTCTATCACAAATCCCTCCTGCTCCCATTTTTCTTTAACTTAATTCTGATCACCCTTTTCATTTTTACCACCTTAGCATTAATAAGTGTGATTTTACCCAGAATAGTACAATGATCAGACCATAATACTGGAAGAATAAGTGTGAAATAAGCTGCCAAGTACATATATATTTGGGACATAAAATTAAGTTCAGGGTATGACCCTCCCCCTTCCTCCTCCCCCCCGATGTGTAGGGCCTTTTACTAGCTGAGACATATCTAACTTAATCAATCAATTTTAAACATTACTGAAACGTTGTAGATCCTAAATTATCTACCTATATATTAAAATTACCAAGTTAAATAATATTTGAATTTGTTAATAACAAACTCACCAAACTATCAAACAACTGGAGCCTCTGAGCCATTTTCAACATAGGAGAGATATATAGCATACAAAATTGCAAATGAAACATTTTAACCATCAACTCCTTTACAAAGAGTCATAGGGTTTTTATGTACATCCAAATTGGATTTCTAATAAACCAACACTACATCATCTCTTAACTTCCCTAGCTTGCCCCTGAAAAGAGTAGCCAGGCAGAGTCATCAAATTTAGCAGCACCAATTTTTCATCAGTTTGCCATGAATCTGTGATAAACATTAAGGGGCAGATTTTCAAAGGGGTATGCGTGTAGGATACGTGAGTAATCCCCGAAAAGCTGCCCCTTTCACCCCCTGCGCACTCTGAGCCTGTGTTGCATAGGCTCAGCGGCGCGCACAAGCCCTGGGACGCGCGTAAGTCCCGGGGCTTTTCCTAGGGGCGTGTTGTGGGGGCGTGTCATGATGGCGCATCATCCGGGGCAGGGCCATGGGCGTGGTTCCGGCCCAGGGGCATTTCGGGGGCGTGACCGAGGCCTCCAAAACTGCACCCAGGCCGGGGAATCGCGCGCCGGCTGCCGACCAGTGCGCGTGAGTTACGTCTGCCTCGAGCAGGCAGAACTTTTATAATAAAGGTAGGGGGGTTAGATAGGGCTGGGGGGGGGGTGGGTTAGGTAGGAGAAGGGAGGGGAAGGTGGAGGGAGGCGGAAGGAAAGTTCCCTCAGAGGCCACTCCGATTTTGGAGCGGCCTCGGAGGGAACGGAGGCAGGCTGCGCGGCTCGGCGCACGCAGGCTGCCGATTTTGCACAGTCTTGCCAGCGCCGACCCTGGATTTTAAAAGATACACGCGGCTACGCGCAGATCTATTAAAATCCTGTATACTCTTGTTTGTGTCGGGTGCACGAACAAAAGTACGCGTTTGCGTACTTTTTAAAAATCTGCCCCTAAATCAGCAACCTCAATTCCCTTGTTTCTAACCAACTGGGCAATAATTTATCTAAACAATAATTGAGTATCAACCCCCATATCTACCGTCTGCCCTTTATCCCCTCTCCATTTTAATGAAATAATCAACCTTCGTTCAAATCTCCATGTATCCCATGTCCTATAAGCACTAGTATCTGACTACCTTCACTTAAAACATCATCAACCCCCACTAAAAATTACACTAACCACCAGTATAAATATCTAATCCCCTCCATGACCATAACCGCTTCAAAATTTATCCAACAATCTTCCATGCCCACTTGTGCCCAGGAAGGGGTCCACAAAGGGCAAGAGCACGTTCTTGTTTGTCACAGCTGGTAGGAGCAGCATATATAAGTGGGTATGCAGGTAGTGAGTGGATTTCACCAATAACTGATTACTTGCCCCTTCTGCCTCTATGGTATTTGCTGCCCAGGAAGGGAGGATTCTTATCTGATGTGCCATATAGAGGATGGTGAGAGCAACGACAGAGTTTCTACATCACTGGCTGCTGAGCTGGTGCAGTACCAACTGAATTCAGCCATGCTGGAGGAGGGCTGCTTAAATTTATATGGTGGGGGCTTATACTATGGCTGAGAAAACAACTTCCTAGCTGAACCCCAAGGTGGACAATTCAATAGAAAGTTCAGATGGACCTACTGTCCTATAGTAGGTAGACGTTTCCATTTTTGGAAATGTGCAGTGAAATGTTATTACCACATAATCACTATTGTCTTGTTAACAAAGCTGTGGTGTGTTCAATTCCATATATCAGTGTTGTGTGATTTCTTGATGTTGTTTATTTTGGAGGGTTAAAGGTGACAAGAGGACATTCTGGAAGGGCCAGGTGGTCAAGATTGCTTATGCAACTAGTAAAGATGTGATGGGAGCTAAGGGCACTTGTTTCCTGTTTCAGAAGGCTCTGTCCCAGACCTGAGCTACTGTAGGAACCTAGCAGTAGGGAAATGTGTTTATATATTCCATCCTGTGAAATTCAGTCATCCTGCTGGTGAGACTATTCAGGAAAACTCAGGCAAAATGTAAATAAAATAAACATGTACATTCACAGCCAACTTCTCATTTTAGAAAGGGCAAAGTAACAATGGCCCGCTGTGTATATACAGTAAACGAATGCATAAATCCTGTAACCAAACACCTACAGCAACTGCTACAGAGGAGAAAATATCTAGCTACAATTGTAAGACTACTGAGGCAATGGGCCTATTAGGAGTAGGGGGTATTCCGGTATCAATGACACATGAGAGCAGTTTGCTAAGTCAGTGGAACCCCCAACATATTTGAAGGGCCCCCATAATGCACTTTTAGCTATGATACATAAATATAACCTAATCATACAACAACCAATGGCATAAGCAAAGCAATGATACAACCTAATTAGATAATCAGTGATTATAGACAATCATGGAAGGGAAAATTACAAGGACTGTAGGTAATCTTTGCTTAGATTGTCTACTCTACAGGGAAGAATGGCTGGTTCAAGGAGTACCAAGGGGCAGCTAGGAGGCTCTAATCTATCAGCAAAACAAAAGAAATGAAGATCTGAGGACTGGAAAATTCCATTCTTCTATATTCCGTCACATTATACAATAATGCATTTTAACTTTGAAGATATATACTTTCAAAAATTCTTCTCATGCTGTTCTTACTCTTGTCCTATCATTGACAAAAAAAAAAAGGTAATCATTTGAGGGCATTTCTTCCTTAGGGGTGCAAGGGAATAATTAGAGGACATTTCTGAAGTTGCACTGCATGCATGGCTGCAATAGCCATGCATGAAGACAGAAGGGGGGATTAGTGTAAACATGGTAGAAAGGGAGAACTTCGTGCAAAAAGGCAAGACCACACAGCTTGAAGACAATACATTGGCAGAACAGTGACGCATCTCCCTAACAGCAAGATATCATCTTCTGTGAGCTTTACCTTGCAGGGCCTGCAGGCTGTGAGTCTGCACGACAATGCAGAGCTGCAGGACCAGCTGAGGCGCGCTCTCCAAAAACGTGGCCAGCAAGTGCAGCATGCTCACGTCCGCGTACTCGTACACCATCTTCCAATAAAACCGCCATCGGTCATGCTCTGCGCTCTGACGGCTTCGGATGCCCAAGTAAATAGTGCGGAAGTACCTAGAAAAAAAAAAAGCCAGCGAATTGTTTTAATAAAAGGCTGATGGGAAGAGGTCAGGCTGCCTGGTGTTCTTCACTCAGCACTGCTATGAAGTTACGATAATTAACCCCACACAATGCAAGCAAGAAATCATTAGTTCTACCTGCTACTATTTCGGGCAACTTTCATTCATAAGAATAAAGAGAACGTTAAATCTTTTCTGCAAAATTGTCCCTAAATTAAAGCAGCTTCTTTTTAGTTTGCTCACATGTTTAGCAGCAATATTGGCATTAGATACGTTATCAGCTGCTGCAGGATGATACAACCCCCTGTGAAATTTTACATTTGGGAGCAGTTCATACTAGGCTTCCAAGTGCAGAAAGTGGTATTTGGTTGGTAGCTCTTATCAGGCAACTCATTATTAATGTGTAGGTGAAAAGTGCATTTTTCATTTCCTGAATTCTCCCCTGCAAATTTGTAAAATTTTTATCAGAATCACTTGATCTATGTTTTAATGGGAATATTGTCATGTAAAATAGTCATTTTTGCCTGATGAGAGATCTCCATAGTTTTTATTATTATTATTATTATTATTATTATTATTAATTTTGATTATATTCTGCAATTCTTCAAAATACATTGCAGTCAACATACACAATATAAACAGATCCATACAGTACAATAGAAACATACATAAAATATAGTGCAAAACACTTAAAAGCCTCTAATAATAAAAAAAAAGCTTTCAACATCTTTCTAAATTTTAAATAATATGATTCACTGCATATTTCCAAGGGAATAGAGTTCAAGAGTTCAGGGCCTAAAACTGAATAAGCTTTAACTCTTGTGACACTCAGTTTAACTACATTCTATGATGGAACGGTGAGTAAACATTGTTAGTCAGACGTAAAGAACAATTTGGCACATAATATTTCACTTTATGCTTCAAACATAAAGAGTTTAAATATATGGATTTCTGTATCAATGTTTGTAATCTAAACTTAATCCTCTGAGCAATTGGCAACCAGTAAAATGCTATCCCCAAATTGTAAACCAAACACTGTTTTGACACAGCATTCTGGATTTACTGAAAAACATACTTTAGATATTTAGGCAAACTCTCATATAACAAACTGCAGTAATCCAAGTGTGATAAAACAAAAGACTGGACCACTAAGCAAAATTCAAGAGAAGGAAGAATAGGTTGCAAAGGCCTCAACAACTGCAATTTAAAGAATGCAGTTTTAGCTACTTTCTGTATTTGTGCCATTAACAACAATTTAGGGTCCAAAACAAAGCCCTTTTACAGGTTGTAGTGCATCATCTAATATAGGTAACTGAGGCACAACAGGAAAGGGTAAAGTTCCTAACTATAACACTGAAGTTTCAGAACAGTTGAGAACCAAAGCATTTTCTTTATTCCAATGTTTCCTGATCTTAAAATAATGCTAAAAGAGTCAACAGGAAATTCCCCGATCTTATCGCGTGGTAGAGATAATATTGCATGTCATTGGCATAGATCCGATGCACTAATTGAAGCAAGGATAACAACACTCCTAAGGGTTGTAAAAAGATGTTAAAGATAACCTCAGACAGGGAAGAGCCCTGCAGAACTCCCTGCTCATTAGAATACCGGCCAGATTGATTGTCATCTACCTGAACTTGCTGCATTCTTCCTTGGAGAAAAGAAACAAATCACTTGAAAAAAAATGCCCCCCAAGGCCTATTTCACATCGTCTTCTAATTAATTTCAAATCTGAAAATGTATCAAAGGCTGCATTAACATGTAACAGCACTAAAATACCACACTTCTTACTTTCTAAACTGCAACACAAATCGTCTAGCAGTGAAACTAATAAAGTCTCTGTTCCTCCATCCTTTTGGAATCCAAACTGACCTTCATCTAAGATACAATAATCCTTTAAAAATGCATAGTTACAGTGGAGTCAATTCACACATATTCTTTTCAGCCTTTGGAAGGTGAATAGTAAAAAAAAACAACTATTAATAGCAACTGTCGGAAATGTATATGTTCAGGAAATATGCTCTCCAAGAGCGAAATGCTTTGCCATGGCCAAAAACAAAAGCACTCAAAGACAGTGACTAGTCTGGATGCTCTATTAAACTCCCTCCACTCTGCTCATAGAAATTCACCCAAATACATATACACCTTTCATTCATCTCCAGGAACTCACAAACCCAAATATCTTTCTTCCAGTTTAAAGCTGGAGAAAGTCCCGGGTGGAACACTGCAGTAGCTCATTACTTTCTGTATGAGCAATTTTTAAACATGCAGTTTTCAGGTTTCTGTTGCAACCTGTAACTCTGATGTGACCCTTATGCTGGTTAATGCTCAGTTTGTTCAAAAGAAGGCACTTGTCCTTTTTGATCTAATTTCTTCTCAACGTCTGGATTTTTTCTGTAGAACAGAATCATGGCTGTTGGATTCTGACCAAATTCTGCTCAGCAAGTTATGTCCCCCTGGCTACATTTCTCTTTCTCAGCTCTGTTTGAAAGGCTGTGGAGGTGGCCTGTTAGTAATTTATAAAGATTCTTGGAATATGAGACATGAGAATCTTAGGGTTCCTCCTTTATGAAATGCTTGTCCTCCTTTCCAATAACCTGAGCATCTGTCTTACATACTGTCCTCCTTGTCTGTCGCAATCTCTTATATCTCCATTCTTTGAACAGCTCATACTCTCGAAGGCAAATTGAAATAATATGATTGTGTTTGAAGACTTCAATATTCATATTGATGTCTCACCTCTTGCACTTCACTGTGAGCAATCTCTTGATTGTATGACGTTTCTTGGTTGGCATCAACTGGTAAATGCTTCTACCAATAAGCAGGGTCATACTCTTGACCTCACTTTTGTTAATTCAGCACTAGAAAACAGTGGTCATAATTTAGATATTTCTCCATTTCCATGGCCTGATCATTGTTTGATTGTCTTTAGCTTGTCTGTTCTGTTTCCAGATACAGTAAATAATCATATCTTTCC
This sequence comes from Rhinatrema bivittatum, assembly GCF_901001135.1. Taxonomy (NCBI): domain Eukaryota; kingdom Metazoa; phylum Chordata; class Amphibia; order Gymnophiona; family Rhinatrematidae; genus Rhinatrema; species Rhinatrema bivittatum. The sequence continues at coordinate 72,728 of NW_021820811.1, read as the reverse complement.
TATTATAAAAAGAGGACATATTGACTGATGCTTTTTCTGAGTTACTGTCAAATGAGTTAATTAATTTTAACCCTGTGAATACTGAAGATGCCTTATCTACTTGGTTTGCGATGACCTCTAAAGTAGCTGACACTGTAACATCTGTTAGTGCTGTGATAACTCGATGCCCTCCTCATATTGCTTGGCCTACTCCTGAACTAAAATCATATTGATGTACTTTATACCACTTAGAGAGATCCTGGAGATGAACACGTACTTCTAACAACCTTACTGAATATCTTTCCTGTTTGGCTATATACATAAGAAAAGTCTTACATGCGAAAACAAGATTTTTTTTTCCCCAAACAAATCCACAGTGAATGCACTAACTCTGTGTAGTACAGAATTTAACAAAAGCCTCTTTTAATAGCCATCAGCTCTATGCTGGCCTCTCCTGTGATGCCTTCATGAACCTTTTTAGAGAGCATTAAATTGTCAGTTTTATTTTTCTCAGTTCCCTCAAGGTACTTATCCAGTACTGATGAACATACTTTGCTTTAATCTACTTTTGAAACATTTTCCACTCTTGAAGTCTCTACAGTGATTTCTAAAGTAAACATCTCTTTTTGTCCATTAAATACTTCAGTTGTATTCAGAGCACTCAAACAAATAGTTGCTCCACCTTTAACTAAAATCATTGACATGTTCCTGAGTGAAGGAGTTTTTCCTTCTGATGTGATAAGAACAGCTGTCAGACTCATTTTAAAAAATGGGCCTAGATTGCTCAGAGCTGGCCAATTTCAGACCAATTTCTTTGCTTTCTTTCGAAGCTAAGATTCTTGAGTTTATTGTTCTCCAACAGCTAATAAACAATGTATTCTTAATAAACAATGTATTCTTGATTCATTTCAATTTGGATTTTGTAAAGCTCTCAGGACTGAAACTTTACTTACATATTTGATAGACTCAGTTAATAGAGGGCTAGATAGTGGTGCAAAGTATTGGCTAGTCTTTTTGGATATTTCATCAGTTTTTGATACCCTAGATCTTCAGATCCTGTTATTCTGTCTCAGAGAGATTGGTCTATCTGGACTTGTCCTTGCTTAGTTTGAGTCTTACTTGTCTGACTGACCAAATCAAAATCAATGCTAATTGTTTTCCTTGGTACGATATTCCCACTAGAGTTCTGCAGGGCTCTGCCCTTTCTTCTCTGCTCTTTAATATCTATTTGGCACCAATTGGCAAGTTTCTTGTATGGGATATTTTATTCATGCAGATGACATTCAGTTCTACATTGAACTGCAAGCTTCTTGGGCTGACAACATGAGTTTGTTATCATTATATATGTGTACCATTAAATCATGGATGACACATAAACTTTCTCTGAACTTGACAAAGGCAGATCTTCTGGTGTTACAGCATACCCCCTAAACTGATATCTCTATTATGTAATAATGTATCATTGAATGTCATTCCTCACATCAAATATTTTGTTGTCTGGTTAGATTCCAGACTTTCTTTCCAACAGTGCAGGCCATCCATTGCTCCTACCATGTGACAGGGGCTGACCAATGGCACCGATAGCCCCTGTCACATGGGAAGGGCAAAGGGCCATCGGCACCATTTTGATTAGTGGCAACCGATGGCCTGAGAGGGGGAGATTGCTCCTGGGACCCCACTGGACCACCAGGAACTTTCGGTAAGTCTTTGGGGGGGGGGGGGTTCAGGCAAGTCTTGGGGGATCAGGAGGATGGGGGTTGCAATTAATTAAATTTGAAGGGTTGAGGTGAGTTTGGGTTGTTTTTTTTTTTTTAATGTGCCCTTTCTCCCCCTCCCCCCAAAAATGATAAGAAAACCACACAAAATTTCATGGGTTTTCGTATTGTTTCATCGCCCCCCCCGAAATGCAATGAAATAGGAAATATTGTTTCTTTTTCCTATTTCATCGCAAATGAATGCACATCCCTAGTAAATGATAGATTTTTACCTCTAATTTGAGGTTTCCCTTATTGGTAGCCTTACATAATAACATATGTGTTATTATTTACAACAGTAATGTCCATTTAAGGACATCTTATAGCCAAAATTATCTGAACCACAAATAGCCCTGCATGTTGCTTGTCATGAAGATTTGTCCATTCATTCATACCCTCCTCTTTTCTATCCATATATTAGCATTTAGCTATGGTTCAGTCATGTTAACCTTGCACACCTAAATCAGCTACCAGAAAGAGAAACCTCGAATTAGAAGTAAAAATCTACCAATTGTCACTTTGCCCTGCAAAGGGAACCAGCAATGAGTGCTGTCAAGCCACAAGCAGGAATTAGTGTGTAAAATAACAAATATGTATCCTCTTAACTAAAATCACAGCATATGGAGATATGAAAACACACATGAGGTAGCCCTTTCTGAATTGGTACACTTTACAACAGTGAAGAGGTGTCATATAGCTGTACTAGTAGGAGCTGCATTCACCAGAAGCAGGCTGCTGCTGAAAGGTCTATTAAGTAACCTCCATGTCCCATAGGCTTCAGCTGTCACTGAAAAGAAATGCTACCTTTTATATACTACAGAGATTGAAGGCCTACCAGCTTTAATACAGATGTTTGAGAAATGTACAGCAACAAGCCTACCCTTCTCCATGCTCACACAGGCTAGCCTGGCTGGTAGAGTACTGCTTCTGTCCAGGAAGCTCCCAGGTTCCATCTGCCAAACCCTACATGAAGATAACCACACATATATCTCTCCTAGACCACTCTGTGTTCTAATGAACAGCATTTACTATCTCACACAAAAGCTACCAGAGATAGAAATACCAAGGAACTCCTTGGTGTTTCTCTGACCTCTCCCCCTCACCCACCTCCACTACCAGTAATCCATCAGCACCCTTACACCAATCATATTCTAGCCAGCCATCAGAGATTGTCTACCACCTGAAGCTGGTTCAGATCTGTTAATTTAGTTGGCTATTTCACAGGACAAAGGGTTGGTAGGTTAGAAGAAGGTACAGAGATCCATTAGAATCTATGGGTCATATATTTTGTAAGAGATTGCATATTGAAATAATTAAGAGATAGAAGTAGAAAAACAAGGGTGCTGTTCTATATGCAAAGAAAAACTTTATTAAATGACCAAAGGACTAGCCTAATTATTAATTCATACAGTATTCTGATGATCAGGTATTCATCCACACCTGCCATGCTTTCCTAACATCCATTATATACCTTGGGTAGGTGGAATAAAAGTAGGCTCTTTGGGATCAGGGACAGGCAGGTCTAGTCTAGGTTCTTCCCTCATTGCAAACTCTAAGGGAAAACACTGAGCTGGATCCTAAAGTCACAGAGCTGATGGATCCAGTTGTTATCCCAAATACAGGTATTCCACTGGTTTATACAGAATATACGTGCATAATGCACATGTATTTATGTTGGTAATAACAAATGTGTTTATATTTGCTCTTTTTATTATTTACATCTGTAATATTTACTTGCATATACCTGCCCCTTTACATGTGCAAATACGAGCAATTTATGTGTATATGGGAGGTATAAAGGTTAGGCTACTAGTGCATGTCTTCCTACTTACACCATGACTCAGTGGATTGGAGCACTAGTGAGGAAGCCCAACTTCTTATTGAAAGAGTTGGACCTTCTTGTCCATCAGGTCATGAAAGTCCAGCATTTCTTGAATGTCCCCGAGCCTAGGAGATTGGGCTCATAAAGGAAGGAGCTGCTATAGGAGATTGCCACAGGCTAGATGTGGTCTATCACAACAATCACAGTGTGAAAGACCTGAGCACAAGTGGCAGGACCTCAGATGTCTCATCAAGAGAAAACAGGCCAGGGTGAGATCTGAGAGGTCTGTTAGCCAGGTCAACTTCATTGCAACAGAACAGATAGTACTAAACACCATTTTAGATGCAACTGTGGGAAAAGTTAGCCACGTGGACAGCATTCAACATGATGGCCAGTAAGGTGAACATTTTATATAGCAATGTTAGATATAGTGCATAAGAACATATGAACATGCCATACTGGGTCAGGTCAAGGGTCCATCAAGCCCAGCATTCTGTTTCCAACAGTGGCCAATCCAGGCCATAAGAACCTGGCAAGTACCCAAAAACTAAGTCTATTCCATGTTACTGTTGCTAGTAATAGCAGTGGTTATTTTCCAAGTCAACTTAATTAATAGCAGGTAATGGACTTCTCCTCCAAGAACTTATCCAATCCTTGTGAGTAAAGATTTTGTATATGTTTTGTACCATACATTTTTATATGTGCTTCACGTTCGGTGAAGGTACTGGGCTCTTGGACACACAGGGAGGGCCATGTAGCTCCTCAGGCCTCATGACCTCCCTGGGATCCTGGACATGGGGTAAAAGCAGAGTAATGTACTTAGCTTAATGCACTGGTATGCACAGAGACTTTTTTCAATTCCTTTGACATTCTCTCCTATTAAACACTCAGCACATCAAGCCTATCATTGAAAATATTAAGCCTTTTTCATGCAGAGTTATAACTAATTGTCTAACGTGGAAATGTTTCTGTCTAGTGTAGACACAGTCTCTATATTTACACAAAACAATATCCCTTTGTCTTGTCACCTCCAGACCCACTACACTGGTCCGGTCTTCCATCCAGGGCCTTCCGCCCAGGGTCTCATCAGAGGATGACAGATTTAATCATGAGCTGCAATATTATATTCAATCTCCTGCTTATAGCAGAATCAGACTCCAAATCTGATGATCATTCCCAGACATGGATGCTCTACCTGTAGCACCTTCCTGTACACTAGTCCTCAGCCATTTGGACCCTCATTCTGTGTGCACCCTTCTACACTTCCTATAAGATCTTAACTATTATCTTTCTCAACTCTGCTCAGAGCCTCCTCTTAGAAGATACCGTCCCTATGCTGCCACTCAGTGAAGACACCCTACCCAATGGGGAAGTGCTGCACATCTACTGCAAACAGCCAAATGCTGACAGCTGACAGGCTAGGTCTGAAGAAAACATCTGCCCTATAGAGGGCACTGAGACCAGCAATAGGTATATCAGAATGCATTCTGTGTAGTTTGTGGTACAGCTGGAGGTACTAGATATGGGCCCAGGGAGCTTGTAGACAGAAAGACAGCTCCAGTGATTATGAAGTATGTAAACTCTTCCTTTTTGCAGAGGATCAACCACTTGAGGATTCAGATAGACCAAGACCCAGTGGTCACCGGCAGGCAAGACATCACTCTCTGGTACTGCTTCCTAACCCCGAAGAAGACAGTGAGGAGAATGAAGGACCTGCAGAGGAGCACCTAGTATCTGAACAGTGACAGCCCATTATGGAGAAGGAAAAGGAGGAGAAGCAGCTGAGACCCTGGCGACTGCTATACATTCATGCATGCCATAACTCCAACAGCTTGCAGGTGGCCTGGAGGAGCCCAGCTCTGCAGAGGAAAACCTCATCTCACCTCAAGAATAGGAGATGCAGACCATGCTGGTGGAGAGGTGCTTAATAGATCTGAATGCCAGACTGGTGGAGTACATGGTAAAACTGAGGACAGAGATGCAGGGCAAGCGGCAGGAAATGTTAGGGTATTCGGCAGGAGCTAAGGGGTATTCATCATTCAATTGAGGCCTAGACTGTGGTGTGGAGGGAGATACTGCAGAAGATGCCCCTTAGGGATGTACAGAGGGATGCCATACATTGCATTCGGGATTTGTATTCGTCGGGGGGGGGGGGGGGGGGGCAGATACGTTGCATTCGGCAAGGGGGACCCCTGATACGTTCATGCATTAATTCTTATTAGTTTCCCGGCTAAAACTGGATGGCCGGCGCCATCTTGTGCTCCTACCATGTGACAGGGGCTGACCAATGGCACTGGTAGGCCCTGTGACATAGTAAGGGCAAAGGCTATTGGCGCCATTTTGATTACTGGCAGCCATTGGCCCGAGTGCAGGAGACCGCTCCCGGACCCCCGCTGGACCACCAGGGACTTTTGGCAAGTCTTGTGGGGGTCAGGAGGGTCCCCTAAGGTAGGAGCACAAGATGGCACTGGCACCATCCATTGCTCCTACCATATGACAGGGGCCAACCAATGGCACCAGTAGCCCCTGTGACATAGTAAGGTCAAAGGCTATCGGCGCCATTTTGAATACCGGCAGCCGAGGGTGTGAGTGCAGGAGATGGCTCCCGGACTCCCCGCTGGACCACCAGGGAGTTTTGGTAAGTCTTGGGGGGGGGGGGGGGGTTGTTTAAATTTGCTCCTTTAGACAGCCGAATAATTCAGTGTAGATTTGTTGTATTCGTGGGGAATCGCGATACATTTCGCTTCCCCATGAATACAACGAATATGACCCTATACGTTGTGGGGAAATGAATGCACACCCCTAATGCCCCTCTGCCAGCTATAGCTCCCACCAACTCTATACTATTCACCCTGGGTACGGTGATTGATTCTCTTAGAGTTCAATATTATATGTATGCACACGATATTCAACTGTATATTCCCTGTGATACAGATGGTTCCTTACCTTGCAAGCTATTTCAGGATTGTTTAGACCAGTGGTTCTCAACCCTGTCCTGGGGGACCCCCCCCCCCCCCCAGCCAGTCGGGTTTTCAGGATATCCACAATGAATATGCATGAGAGAAAATTTGCATGTTATGGAGGCAGTGCATGCAATTTTTCTCTCATGCATATTCATTGTGGATATCCTAAAAACCCGACTGGCTGGGGGGGGGTCCCCAGGACAGGGTTGAGAACCACTGGTTTAGACACTATTAAAAGTTGGCTGAATAGCAGAGGACTTCTTTTGAACATTCAAAAGACAAAATTATTTGGGTTAGTAAAAGTTCCCCTGTTAATGATTTGATGAATATTAGGTTTCATAATAAATTAATAGTATTGCATACTGAGGTTCGGAACCTAGGGATGCTTCTTGATTCACAATTAACATTTAATCCTCATGTGCAACATTTATTTTATTTATTTATTTTTTTATACCGACATTTGTTCGGATCATCACATTGGTTTCCACAGAACTGGTAATGCAGCTAACAGAGCTTTACAATGAACGGTTTTAAAACAGTATTAAACATCTAGTTAAATGTTCTTTTTATAAGTTAAAAATGCTTAAACCACTTAGACACATTTTGAAACCAGATTTGTTTAGGACAATTTTGCAGATATTGGTATTAGGGAACTTAGACTGCTGTGGCAGTCTACTAGTTGAACTTCCATTCCAATTAAATTACTTTGAGCATTACAATTGGTCCAACATGCCATGGCTAGTGTAGTGAGCGGTGTTGTTCATTTTGACCATATTTCTCCTGTTCTCATTACATTGGTTACCGGTATGTTAGAGATACCAATTTAGAATTGGGATTATTTTATACTGACTTATGTATGCCGATATGGGTTGTACAGTGGCAAAACAGTTAAGTTGGATCAAAAAATGCACATTTACTTAGGCTTCTGGCAGTAGAGTCTCTCAAAAATGAGTCTTTTTCTACGTAGGTCTCAAATTATGTAATGATCTCCCAATAGAAATAAGGTCTCAGAGAAATATTAAAGTGATTAGTCGATGGTTAAGACACACTATTTTAAGATGGCATTTGAGTTTTAGCATTTTTATATGTTTTTTGTATTTGGATTATATTTGCTATTTATTTTATATTGTTTGTGGTGATTTTATGAATGTATTTCATGTAATTCGCACTGAACTTATGAATGGAAGCTGTGGAATATAAACAGATAGATAAATAAATAAGCAAGGAAACAAACAAACAAATAAATAAATAAAGATATGTTATAGCTCCCTGGATACAGTGCCCACTAATATTTGCAGCACCACCAGGTTGGAGGGCTCCTCCCCAGGTGGAGTTCTTCCTGCTCTCTTGGCTGTTCCACCTATGTCTCCATCGCCACTCATCATGGTATCCTTTCCTCTAATGCCACCACTATCACCACCACCACCTCTACCCATGCAAGCAGCAGCATTACTACTGGCACTACCACAGAGAGATGCTGCCCCTTCTCTGAGGGAACAAGTAGCTGAGGAGGAAAGTCCCACCACAGCTGCCAGTCGACAGTCGACTGACTTTGAGCCCTCAGGCCCCTCCAGCAGCTCCATTCATGTGTCAGTGCCCATAGGTCCCATGCCCTCCAAGGGTAGGTGACAGCTGCAACAGGACACCACTGTGGAAGAGTGCCAGAATTGGACATTCGAAGGCACCAGAGATTCTTCCACCCTGAAAAAGATGGCAGCCAAGGAAGTAAATAACTGCACATTCATCTTCTAAAATGTATGTATAGCATGTCATTGACTCTGACAGAGTATCTCTTGCAATTCCTCCAGACTCAGGTCATGTGCCTACTCCTCCTCCTCTTTATCTGGATGATCTTCTAGACCCTCTGCATGAGCCACACCTCTGGTTTTGGAAAGGTTATAAAGCAAACAGCAGGCTAGAAAGATCTCAAAGATTTTAGGTGGCTTTTAGAGAAGGCATCCTCCAGATCTGTCTAAACAGTGGAAATGTGTTTTGAGGAGGCCAAAGGTGCTCTTGATGACTGCCCGGCTTTACGTGCGCCGCCGGGCCTTTTGAAAATAGGCCCGGCACGCATAACCCCCCCCCCCCCCCCCCCACACACACACACGCATAAATCCACCTGGATTTACGCGCATAGGGGCGGATTTTCAGAGCCCTGCTCGCGGTAAATCCGCCCAAACCAACCGGGCGGATTTACGCGAACAGGGCCCTGCGCGCCGGGAAGCCTATTTTACATAGGCCTCCCGGCGCGCGCAGAGCCCCGGGACTCGCGTACGTCCCGGGGTTCTCGGAGGGGGGCGTGTCGGGGGGCGGGGCCGGAGCGCGCGGCGTTGCGGGGGCGTGTCGGCAGCGTTTTGGGGGCGGGGACGGGGCGTGGCTACGGCCCGGGGGCGTGGCGGCGCCCTCCGTACCCGCCCCCAGGTCGCGGCCCCGGCGCGCAGCAGGCCCGCTGGCGCGCGGGGATTTACGTCTCCCTCCGGGAGGCGTAAATCCCCCGACAAAGGTAAGGGGGGGGTGTAGACAGGGCCGGGTGGGTGGGTTAGGTAGGGGAAGGGAGGGTAAGGTGAGGGGAGGGCAAGGAAAGTTGCCTCCGAGGCCGCTCCGATTTCGGAGCGGCCTTGGAGGGACGGGGGGAGGCAGCGCGGCTCGGCGCGCGCAGGCTATACAAAATCGATAGCCTTGCGCGCGCCGATCCAGGATTTTAGTGGATACGCGCGGGCTCCGCGCGTATCTACTAAAATCCAGCGTACTTTTGCTTGAGTCTGATGCGCAAGCAAAAGTAGGCTGATCGCGCTTCTTTAAAATCGCCATAGGCTTTTAAAATCTGCCCCATATGTGCTAACCCCGCTCCAACACGCCTCTTTTTTGCAGGTGTAGTTTTGCTCACATACATGCATATCTGGCCCCTTTTTAAAATATGCTTTACACATGACTGGGCCACATACACACATCTATAGCCTTTTTGATGCAAGTAAGCCTTTTGCAAATTTATCTTTAAGAGAGATTTTAGCCTGTTACTGCTGTAAGCTTATATGAAATATGTTAGCAAAATAAGCAGTGCACCAGAAAGAGTGAATCACTAACCAACAGCTTAAGGATTTACAGTCTGCAGATGACTTAAATATTAATAAAGTTTTGCTTGTCATCATAGCTTGAAAAGGGCATGAAAAACAGTTATCTTTATGTCATTTACCTATTGACTTAAGACTGCAGTACAGCAGGAACGGGTAGATAAATTCTTTACTTTTTTATCACACTTACAAATGTTTTGACACCTTTGGGAACATAAATTCTAATAATATATCCAGAACTAATTTGAAAGGAGATGCATTGTATCACTCTTTGTATTTCTTGTTTGGTAAGACAAATTCCAGTGTTAGCAAGGACACAATTTAAATTAATAAAAAGTATTAATTGCATACTTATCACCCAGAAACAACAAACACCAGCATATGCCGCTCAAAGGGTAGTGATGTTGCATGTTGCTTATATAAGTTTGCAACTGTATTTGAAAATGTAGCACCTGTCCTGATCTGCTTCCAGGTACTGAAGCTCACAGAGAGGCTCATGGCCTAGCACAGGCCCCCGTGACCTTCTGGGGTTCCCACAAGAGGGGCTCTTCTGCTCATCAGCCCAGTCAAAAGCTCAAAAAATCACCACATGGATTCCAAAGCTGTAGTTGCAGGTAAAACAACATCCAAAAAGTATGATCCACCAATTGCTAGTGGAGGAGCAGCCTTGTGGTTAGAGCAGTGGGCTGTGAATTTGCAAGGCTAGGGATCAAATCTTGCTACTGTTCCTTGTGCCCTGGGGTGAGCCACTTCACCCTCCTTTAACTTAGAGCCTCGTTTACTAAACATTTTTCCCATAGACACAGAATGGGAGAAAAGCCTTAGTAAATCAGGCCCTTAGACCGTGAGCCCTCCAGGGACAGGCAAATACCTACAGTACCTGAATGTAATTTGCTTTGACATGGCAGAAAATAAATAGCAACACAGAATCCATGCATCACAGAAAATAACACTCAGCCATTTTCAATGACAATAAAACTGCATTCCCATAACAGGTCAGCTCTTGGGACAGGAACTCTCCTCCCTTGGGTCTTCCCAAATACCTGCTGTAAAGGCCGCACTCCTTTTTCTCTCAGCATCTTGCTCTGGGGTGATTCTGGCTGACTCCCCTTCTACCAGGAACTTCTTAGAACTCCTGCCTCAGATGGGCAGCTTCTTTAATTTTTTTCCTTAACTTCCATTGGGGCCAAAATCCCTTTTCAGTGAACTTATCTCCACAGACGTCTTCCAAATCATTTCCAATTCCTAAATTCTTCTTCTTCACTTCAGTCCTCACAGAGTTTTCCCTGTTGAACCCCCCAAACTCTTGTTCTCCCTGGAAGTACTGAGGACCCCAATATTGGACCCCTAGACTTTTTCATCGGACAAGAATTCTTCTTTCTTCATTCTCTTCTCAGTTGTGAGAGGGTTTCAGTCCAAGTGCTTTCCCTGTGAACGGAATGACCCCCACCTAGCAACACTCTGTGGGGACAGGCGGCACCATCAGACTGTGGATAGCAGACTGGCTTCTCCTGACTCCGACATCCCCAGTTTCCTCCTGCGTCACATGGGTGCAGAAGTTTGATCAAACCTTTGATACCTCCCACTGGAGACTATCCTCCTAACGCAGTCCTACCTACACTGGCCTCATTAGCAGAGCAGGGTCTGTTGACACTACTGATCCTACACTACTGGCACACCAGGTCTGTTGAGACCGTTGTGGCCAATGCAGTTAAGAGCAGCGGCTATAGTAAGGGGAAAAACCTTGAGGACCCCCCTTACAAAAGCAGAATTACATGTCAACAATCAGAATCAAAATGGATATACCAAGGCAAAGCAATTAGTGGCAATGTAATGTAATGCGCTGCCGTGTGGGAGACTCCTGTGTCTGGCTTCTATCCCTGGGGCTATCTATGTGCAGTTTGTCAACAGTGTATGTATATTCTGAGGATAACAATGATAGATATAAATACATATATGAGTAAGTAAGATTTTCAACACTATTAACATGAGGTGGTAGGACAATAAATATTAGGCAGCATTCTACTGTCAATCCTTTTATTTTTGCTATTGTACACATAGATTTTTACCCGTTCATATATTGGAATCTGCTTGTAAAGTTTATTGAGGTTCAAAATAAATATGAGTGTGTAGTACCTGGGTTTCAGATAGCTTTTAGATGATGACTCATAGGGGTCACTCTCAGGGGGCACACATTACATTGACTTTTGGTTGTTCTTGAAATTTGAGGAGCAACACTGTGCATGGCAGCCCATTGTCTCACAAAACCAGAAGTCCCAACACCGATTGGTGCAAGGGATTTTGCTTTATTTATGTGAGGCACTCAAAAATATTTCTTCCACGTAGGACATAACAAGTGACAAGATTTAAAGACACAGTAATACCCTTTTAAGCCATATCTCCCAAATTAAATTTTTCTGCAGAAGGAGAATGATGTGTTTTTAGTAACACAGTGGTATTAAAAATGCAATGAGTTTCGAGTTTCCCGCACGTCCCAAATTCATTTGATTTAGTTATCCAGGCTGATTTTGCTTTTTTAAAATTCTGAGTCCTGATTTTGCTGTTCCCTGCTGCTGCCACTACATCTCTCAGTTAATGAAGTTTCTTCTATTATTACAAAAAATTTACAGGAAAAATGTCTTTTATTTATTTATTTATTTAACACTTTTATATACCGAAGTTTGTATGTACATCACATCGGTTTACATGGAAAGGATAGAGAGGAGGAAATGGATAAGATCAGGGGTAGAAGTTACATTAAACAATATAACTGGTTGAACTAAATGGCAATAAGAAGAAGGTTGTAATCATAGACGTTAAAAGGATAGTGGAGGAAGGAAAGGCAAAGAAGGGGAGGAGCAGTAGTAACAAAGTAACTGAATCAACTCAGAGAGGGATTATGCACAGGAGGTTTCCACTAACATCTTTTATACACAGAGACTATATGTTCATACAAGGATCTGGTACAGTAAGCATCCTTACCTTCAATGATTACAATTTTTCGGTTGAAAGTCTTTAAAAATCAAAGGATAACCATTGCACCAAACACCATTTCCTAATTGTTTGATCACATGCAGAACAAACTTCGATGCAGCAGAACAAGCATTAGTCTTGAGGGAGTTGGGATCAAAGCAGGAGCTGCTGCGAGTGATCTTGGCATTGGCTGAATAATGACTGAGGTTTGTCTAACTTGTTTAACTAAACTATTTCTTTCTGCTTTGGAAGATGGTTTGCTTAATCATTCCTCTGTAATTTCTTTCTGTTTGAGAGTATGATAGATCACTTTCCTTGTTTGTTTTTCCCACCCATCCACCCCCAATTCCTACCCATCCCTATATCTAATCTACACGTATAAACTTGCTCCATTAAAAGACTGGTACAAAATAATAGGAAGTAACTAGTACTTTGAATAAGTAAGTGCAAAATAAACCCTCACTCAAAGTTGGTGTAAGGCTACTAATTGATATTATTAGGCAGAATTATTTTTCCCAATCCCCCTAAATGGACAGTACCTTATAGGGTAAAATTATCAATTAGTGGTCATACACAAATGAGTGCAAAATTAACCCAGAATAAAATTTAAAAGAAATAGTAGGTCTATTAATTCAAGATTGTTGCGCTTCCCGGCCGCATTGGCCCGCTCACCTGGCGCGACCGTCTACCAGCTCCTCCCTGACTCCCAGCTCCACTCAGCCACAGCTCTGATGAGCATCCCCAGACTCTCGGTGGCCTACTCCCTTGCAGCTCTCCTCGCACTGGGGCTTGGCGTCCTCCTAGCACAGGAAAACCCCGGGCGGTGCCCGATCCTGACATCAGATAGGCTTGGTATATATTAGGGATGTGAATTGTTTTTCAACGATTTAGATTATTGTCCCGATAAGGTTTAAATCATCATTAATCGGTAAAGAATGCGATACAATAGAAATTCCCCCGATTTATCGTGAAAAATCATTTTTTTTGTTAGTGCGCACTAACGGGAGTTAGTGCGCGCTAACAGGAAGATAGTGGGCACTAACCATTGTTAGTGCGCACTAACAGAAAATGATACAATTTGACACTTTTCAGATCAGTGAAGGTCAGTTTAGGAATGAATATGTATTCCTATTGGCTGCCCTCTTATTTATTCATGTTACCAAGGTTCCCACTGACGTGATGGTTTAATATATGGGGGATGGGAAATGGAAATGGTTGGTAGTTGACAAAAAAAGTAATGTGATCAGTCAATGTGACTAGAACTTGTGCCCTATCCCTGATACCAGGAGTGTTGTGATCTTCCTGCACACAGTGCCCTATCCCTGATAACGGGAGTGTTGTGATCTTCCTGCACACAGTGCCCTATCCCTGTTACCGGGGGTGTTGTGATATTCCTGCATGCAGTGCCCTATCCCTGATACCGGGAGTGTTGTGATCTTCCTGCATGCAGTGCCCTATCCCTAATACCGGGAGTGTTGTGATCTTCCTGCATGCAGTGCCCTATCCCTGATACCGGGAGTGTTGTGATCTTCCTGCATGCAGTGCCTGATCCCTGATACCAGGAGTGTTCTGATCTTCCTCTCTGCACTGCCCTGTGCAGGATCTCGAGAGCTGTGATCGTCTACCTTGCAATGCCCTGTCCCTGATACCGGGAGTGTTGTGATCCTCCTGCATGCAGTGCCCTATCCCTAATACCGGGAGTGTTGTAATCTTCTTGCACACAGTGCCCTATCCCGGTTACCGGGGGTGTTGTGATCTTCCTGCACACAGTGCTCTAGCCCGGTTACCGGGTGTTGTGATCTTCCTGCACACAGTGCCCTATCCCGGTTACCGGGGGTGTTGTGATCTTCCTGCATACAGTGCCCTATTCCGGTTACCGGGGGTGTTGTGATCTTCCTGCACGCAGTGCCCTATCCATGATACCGGGCATGTTGTGATCTTCCTGCACGCAGTGCCCTATCCCTGATACTGGGATGTGTGAAGGAAGATCACAACAGCCCCGGTAAGCGGGATAGGGCACTGTGTGCAGGAAGATCACAACACTCCCGGTATTAGGGATAGGGCACTGCATGCAGGAAGATCACAACACTCCCGGTATCAGGGATAGGGCACTGCGTGCAGGAAGATCACAACACTCCCGGTATCAGGGATAGGGCACTGCATGCAGGAAGATCACAACACTCCCGGTATCAGGGATAGGGCATTGCAAGTTAGAAGATCACAGCTCTCAAGATCCTGCACAGGGCAGTGCAGAGAGGAAGATCACATCACTCCCGGTATCAGGGATAGGGCACTGTGTGCAGGAAGATCACAACAGCCCCAGTATCAGGGATAGGGCACTGAGTGCAGGAAGACCACAACACCCCCGCTATCAGGAATAGGGCACTGCATGCAGAAAGATCACAACACCCCTGGTATCAGGGATACGGCACTGCATGCAGGAAGATCACAACACTCCCGGTATCAGGGATAGGGCACTGTGTGCAGGAAGATCACAACACTCCCGGTATCAGGGATATGGCACTGAGTGCAGGAAGATCACAACACTCCCAGTATCAGGGATCTGGCACTGCATGCAGGAAGATCACAACACCCCCGGTATCAGGGATAGGGCACTGTGTGCAGGAAGATCACAACACTCCCGGTATCAGGGATAGGGCACTGTGTGCAGGAAGATCACAACACTCCCAGTATCAGGGATAGAACACTGCGTGCAGGAAGATCACAACACTCCCGGTATCAGGGATCTGGCACTGCATGCAGGAAGATCACAACACTCCCGGTATCAGGGATAGGGCACTGTGTGCAGGAAGATCACAACACTCCCGGTATTAGGGATAGGGCACTGCATGCAGGAAGATCACAACACTCCCGGTATCAGGGATAGGGCACTGCATGCAGGAAGATCACAACACTCCCGGTATCAGGGATAGGGCACTGTGTGCAGGAAGATCACAACACTCCCGGTATCAGGGATAGGGCACAAGTTCTAGTCACATTGACTGATCACATTACTTTTTTTGTCAAGCTACCAACCGTTTCCGTTTCCCATCCCCCATATATTGTCTGTGGGAACCTTGGTAACATGAATAAATAAGAGGGCAGCCAATAGGAATACATGTTCATTCCTAAACTGACCTTAACTGCCCTGAAAAGTGTCAAATTGTATCATTTTCTGTTAGCGCGCACTAACAATGGTTAGTGCGCTCTAACTCCCGTTAGCGCGCGCTAATCGGAAAACCCAATTTTTTTACTAAAAAATCGTGCCAAACACAATTTTCTTCTCCTGCCAGACGATTTCGATCGTTAAGACGATCGGGCACACAATTCACATCCCTAGTATATATACACCAGCCCGGCCCCTAGCTCAGGGCTGGTGTATATATACCGGTGTCTCTAGTTTGCCTTCCTGTATTCCAGTGTCTTGCTCCTGTATCTCCTGTTCCAGTCTCTCTGTTCCAGCGTCTTCCGTTCCAGCATCTCCTGTGTCTCCTGTTCCAGCGTCTCCTGTGTCTTCTGTTCCAGCATTTCCTGTGTCTCCTGTTCCAGCATCTCCTGTGTCTTCTGTTCCAGCGTCTCCTGTGTCTCCAGTTCTAGCATCTCCTGTGTCTCCAGTTCTAGCATCTCCTGTGTCTCCTGTTCCAGTGTCTCCTGCTCCTTCGTCTCTCCATCCCTGGTAGTACCCTTTGGACTGATCTCACTGTACTGACCTTTGCCTGTTCTTGACTACTCTTTGATTGCTGCCTGAACTGACCTGTTCCTGGAACTCCGACTATTCTTGTCTTCCACCTGGAACCTGACCTCCTGCTTGACCTGACTACGCCCGGATTGACCTCTGTTTCCGACCCTGCCTGGCTGACTATTCTGCACTAAGACTCTGCCTTACTTCTCGCTATACACTCGGACACTCTATTCTGGCCTACTGCGACCTCTGGACTTCCTTGTCTGAACACCGACTGCACACCCTTGTTCGTGGTGGGCACTCCCTTGAACTTTCTCTCTAGGAGACCCTGCGAGGCCTACCTAAGACCAGGTGGCCCGGGTAACCAAGGGCTCAACCTGAAGGAACCCCAGGTTGCTATTGGTGAAGCTCCAGCTAGCCTCTGTCTCCTCCTGTGCTCCACCTCCTGGTGGCAGGCGCTTTCCGGGTCCTACTGGAGGGCCGTACCAATTCTGCACCAGGCCAAGGGTCCACTCCCAGCACAACAGAGATCATAGGTAAACAAAGTAGGAAAAAATACTATTCATCACTTGGAGAAATACTGCTTTGTATCAGGAAGGGGAGAGAAAGTAAGTGATTTTTGTCATCTATAGACAGAACAAAAAGTTAAGTAAATCTCTGGTGGAACTTGGCTGGTAGTATCTTGTTAAATCTTTGTGGTAATTATTTCTAGTTGGTCTGATTAACTTTTCTTCCCAGATTATTTATTTAGTTGGTTACTTATTTATTTTGAACTTACCAATTCATGAGAACCTTCAAATATGAGAAATACAGAAAGACATGTTAAAATAAAATACAGATACACCAATTTTAAGAAGAAATATAGGATGCATATAACTTGCCATTACTTAGTCCACATATGGAGGTAGAGATTAAATGAGCAAAAAGAAAACATCAATTACAAATTTATTTATAGGACTAATTCAAAAAAGTATTATGGGACAGGATCAGAAGGTAAATTCCTATTCTACAAAAAAACCCTCCAACTGAATTGGATCAAAGAAAATATTTTTAATACCCTTCAATTTCACAACACACTTACATGGGAATTTTAAAAGGAAAGCAGCTAGATCTGTTTTCACAAAAGAAACATTTCCATTTTTTGCTGTGTCTCCTTGACAACGTCAGAAAAAAACCAGCTACTTTCTGACCTAAAAAAAGCGATTCTTTTAGACGAAAGAATAACCTCATCATCCGTTGCTTATCCAATTCTTGAGCAAAAGTAACTAAATGAGTAGCTCTCTCAACTACTTCAGATTGTGACTGCTCTAAGTAAGATGAAAATTTGCTTATGAAAAATCAATTTTACCCACATTTTCTGAGGAAACAACTTGATTACGATCTGGTAAATAATATACACCCTAGAAATGGAGGAAACAGAATCTTTAGGAACTTTTAAAATGTCTAAATCAAATTTCTTCAACATTTCCAAAGAGGAAATTGTGGAGCAGCAGGGAAAATTAAGAATTTTGCAGAAATGTTCTCTCACCCTGCTCCTTGATTAAAACTGAATGTTGATTAACCTGTGTTGACAAACCACCCAAGAAGCCTACCACTGAATCAAATTTAGTAGATATAGATCTTTCTAGGCTGGTAATTTCAGTCCATAATGCTTCATCAGTAACTATCTACTGCTGGTGCCACTAACAGACTGACTAGCAGCTTCTTACCTAGCTGAGATACACAGTCTTTCATTCACCTCCAGCACATAGGTTGCTCTGCCTCCAGCCTTAATCCTCGAAGGGGAAAAGTGAGGAGAAAACCACCCTCACACCTATCTGCTGTGCCCTCTCTCCAAGAGCCATGAAGTCACTTTTGCTATATTACAAGGGATACCTAGCAGGATTCTTGCTAAAGTGGATGAGCATCATGAGATATGAGTCGTTATAATCTGTCACTGATGTAATATGAAAAGCTCATTCGGCAAAAATGGCACAAAATCTGATGCTCACAAAAGGAAGCTGTGTCTTTGCATCACTTTCCATAATAGCAGAGTATCCCATGCATCATAGTAACTTGATGTTGCAGATTTTAAATGTATAGTTATCTTGATTTTGTGACTGAAATTCACTTAATACTGATTGAGCTGCCTATAAATATGTTTTATTTGATTGTGCAGGTATTGGGGTGGGAAGAAACAAAAATTTAGTTTCATTTTTTGTTTTGTTTTTTAGGAGGGTTTCTCCCATGAATTTTGTTTCATTTACATTTATTCTGTTTATTTCATTTAAGAACATGTAATAAACATTAAGGGGCGGATTTTAAAAGGCCCGCGCGTGTAAATCCTTCTGGATTTACGCGCGCAGGGCCCTCGCGCGCCGGCGCGCCTATTTTGCATAAGCTGCCGGCGCGCGTAAAGCCCCGGGACGCGTGTAAGTCCCGGGGCTTTCGAAAAGGGGAGGGAGGGGGCGTGTCCGGGGCGTTCCCGAAACGACGCGGCGTTTCGGGGGTGGGCCCGGGGGCGTGGCGCCGGCCCGGGGGCGTGGTTGAGGCCTCCAGACCAGCCCCCGGGACCGGAGGACGGAGCGGGGCTGCCAGTCGACGCGCGCAAAGGTAGGGGGGGGTTTAGATAGGGCCAGGGGGGTGGGTTAGGTAGGGGAAGGGAGGGGAAGGAGGGGGGAGGGCAAAGAAAAGTTTCCTCTGAGGCCTCTCCGAAAACGGAGCAGCCTCGGAGGGAACAGGCAGGCCGCGCTGGGCTCGGCGCGCGCAGGTTGCACAAATGTGCACCCTCTTGCGCGCGCCGACCCTGGATTTTATAAGATACGCACGGCTACGCGCGTATCTTATAAAATCCAGTGTACTTTTGTTCGCGCCTGGTGCGCGAACAAAAGTACGCGATCGCATAGTTTTTAAAGATCTACCCCAATGAGAGCAAAACAAAAAAAACAAACAAACAAAAAAAAGAAACAGGGCCTCTCGAGACCTTTCGTCTCCACCACCCATTCCTCCCACATGAAAAAATGCCAGAGCCAGGATCCTTCCCAGCCCCCACTTACCCAGCCAGGGGGGGAATCTGGTGACGAGGCCTAGGTCCAGGCCAAAGCCTTTCGATTTGCATAGCCCTAGGCCACAGTAGATTGCTACGACCTTGACCTAAGCTTACAGAAGGCCCAGACTTGAAGGCCTGGTCCTGACACAGTCTAGACTAGTTGCTGTACACCAAAACGGAGACATTCGCTGAAGAAGGAGGTACTGGAGTTAATTAGCTCTGGAGTGTCACCAGTGGATACTATCAATTTCAAGAAGAAGAAGACAGAAGAGGACAATGCATCGGAACCTGGGCCTAAGCACAGGCATTGGGACCCAGCCTCCGGGCTGGGCCCTGGTGTCGAGCCTGAGACTGGGCTGAGGCCCCAGCATCAAGACCCGGCCTCCAGACCAGGCCCTAGGCCTGGACCTTGGCCTAGACAGAGGTCCAGGCATCAGGACCCAGCCTCTGGATCTAGCCCTGGCATCAAGCCTGGGCCTGGACCTAGGCCAATGCCCAGATCTTAGGACCAGGCTTCAGGACTGGACCCTGGAATCAGGCCTGGGCCAAGGCCTTGGCCAAGGCTGAGGTTCAGGTGTCGGGACTCAGCCTCTGGACTGGGCACCAGCATCAGGCCTCCATGCCTTGGTTCAGGCTGAAGCCCAGGCATCAAGACCCTCCTTGAAGGTTGGGCCCAGCATCAGGTCTGTGTCTCAGCCGAGATGTTGTATCCCAGAAGGAGTTGGTAAGTGGAGACAATTTTTGGGTCTCAGCTGAGGCCCCATCATCATGCTCGGGTCTAGGCTGCAGCTCCTGCATTGGGCCGCAGCCTACGCCTAGTCGAGGCACTGGCCTCGAGTCTAGGTCCAGGCCCTGGTGTTGAGCTCAGGCGTAGGCTATGGCCCCTGCTTTGGGCTTCAGCCTGTTTCCTAGGTGAGGTCTCAGCCTTGGGCCTGGGACTAGGCCCAACAGATCTTTTTTTTTTTTTGCTTTTGTTTTCAAAACAAGATATGAAAAGCAATGAAATTTCCTCAGATTTTCAATCGTTTCATTTTGAGAATGAAATGAAACAAAATAGGAAATTTCATCTCATTTTTTGTTTCTTCTGAATGCCCCTCCCTAGTAGTTATATTATTATTATGAAGGTGTATTTGTGCTCTGCATTGAACAAAATTATTGGAAGGTAGCGAATATAAGATTTTGTAAAATAAAATTTAAAAAATAAAGAAACAAACCAGCATTATCAGGGATCTCCCCATATAGGAGAGGAGAAGGAGCAGATATATTATTACCCACATTTCCACTCCCAATTTTACTCAAAGTCATCTCTACTTAAGGAAGAAGTGGGCTATCAGGGTTGAGGGAGATAGAAATCTGATCAAGAACGGAGCTATCAGCACCAATGTTCAACTACTCCTGTAATGAATTGTCTAGACAAAACGAAAGCTTCCAAAGTCAGCTGCAAAGAGGAGAACAGAGGATCGGATTCAGATAAGCAAGTCAAATACTATCTTTTGTTTTCTTCACCATACCACTCAAGAAGTATCTAAGAATCCTGAAGAGATTAGCAACCAATTTTTATCCAGGGGCACACCCCTTTGGTGTTTGGCTCAGCATAAAAATGGTACTGAAAGCCATGTGAGGTGATCAGAGCACTGAGGAACAGATAGAAAAGAAGAGAAGCTTATGGTTGAGCCTTGAGGCACACCGACCAGTAGTGGAATAGTGGTGGCCTTCTTGCTCCTTGCCTTGCCTTGAGGCCTTCAGGCCTATTCTGCCTTGTATCCTGTCTTGATGCCTTTGGGCCTTCTCTGTCTAGTACACTGCCTTGTGGCCTCTCCATGCCTTCCTCTTGCTTTGTGACCTACGGATCTCCTGCCTTGATGCCTTCTGGCTTTTCTGTTCTTTGTTTTGATGTTATCCCTGTCTGCCTTGTTTAACTCCTGCCCTAGTCTGCCCTTTTTTGGTATTTTCTTAGTTAATCTTGTCATGTCCTGCCAAACCTATCTGTTCCAGTATCCTGTCCAGTCCCACCTGTATCAGAGTCCTGTCCTTTCCTTGCCTTGCCTCAGTTAGTGTCTTGTCTAGTTCTAGGTCCTGCCCAGTATCTAGCCCAGCCTTGCATTGTCCTGCCTGCCAAGCCCTGCCTTGCCTTGAGCCTTGGCTCATCCAAGCCTCATCTTCAGCCTTGCCTCATCCAGTGCACCTTCTAGCCATGGTAGGAGCGCCGGCCATCCAGTGCTCCTACCATGTGACAGGGTCCGGCCAATGGCATGGATACCCTGTCACATGGTAAGGGCAAAGTGCCATCGGCGCCATTTTGATTAGTGGCAGCCGACAGCCCGGGAGCTGGAGGATGGCCCGGAGCGGAAGATCGCTCCCGGGACCCCCACTGGACCACCAGGTACCTGTAAAAAAGTTTTGGGGGTGTCGGGAGGGTGGGGGAAGCTAAGGGGTTCATTTTAAGGGGTCGGGGTGGGTTTAGGGGTTATTTTTGTGTGCTGTTTTTCCTGCCCTCCCCCAAAATGATAAGGGAACCCCCACGATCAATATCATGGGGTTTTCCCATCATTTTGGGGGAGCCCCCGATTTCTGACGATATTTTCAATCGTCCGAAGCCCAATTCACATCCCTACTAAACTCATCTAAGAGTGAACTCCTTCTTATCTCCCCAGAAAATAGTAATATCACATCGAGTCCACCAGCCAACCTACCCATCACCTAAGCAAGAGACTTAGGAGTAATAATTGACAATCGTCTGAATTTAAAACCATTCATCAACCACACAACTAAGGACTGCTTTCATAGACTACAGGCACTGAAAAGAATAAAACCTCTCCTTCACTTTCAAGATTTCAGAACGGTTCTTCAAGCAATAATCTTCTTCAAGATAGACTATTGCAATTCTATTTTACTATGCCTTCCTTCATCTTCCACCAAACCGTTTCAGATGATCCAAAACGCAGCAGCCAGAATACTGACAAACACGAGGAGAAGAGACCACATCACACCCATCCTCAAAAACTTACACTGGCTGCCTATACACTTCAGAATTATTCATAAGTCCATCACCATGATCTATAAAAACATCCATCACCTTGCTCCTCTTAACCTACAAATCCCGCTCAGACGACATTCCTCTTCCAGACCCATTAGAGAAGCATACAGAGGATCACTTCATGTACCACAAACCAAAACCTCACAGCACATAACATTCAGAGACCGGGCCTTCTCTACAGCAGGACCATCGATATGGAATTCCATTCCATCGGACCTTCAACAGGAGCCCTGCCTCCCAACATTCAGAAAAAGGCTTGGCTGTTTGAACAAGCCTTTCCAGACCCTATCTAATAATCTTATTTCAACATTAACTTCAGTCAGACACTTCAGAATATTGTAAATATTTACTCTTCGTTCTGTTAATTTTCTCTAGCTTTTTCTTCTTCTCCCAGTTTTTATCAACCTTGTTTTATTGTAACTTCATGGTTTCTTTGCACTCGTTCCATGTTCATGTTCATCTACACCCCTTGTTAATTGTAAACCAGCATGATGTGATTTTATCATGAATGCCGGTATAGAAAAACTTTAAATAAATAAATAAATAAATAAATAAAATAGTTGAAAGGAAAAAGAGGAGAAGGAGTGTATGGAGAGGTGCAATGAAAGTGATAAGCAAAAGATGCTTTCAGGGAAAGAAGTGAAGGCTGGATAAGGGTTAGAACGTAGTGTAGCTCAAAAGCATTAGAAAAAGGTGAAGGAAGAATGGCGGGGGGTGGGGGAATGTAGACAGTGAACTTGATACTTGAGGAGGCATAGGAAGAAGGGAAAAAGAAAAAAATGTTGTTGTATTTCATCTACATTATCTCTGCATAATTCTTATGTTGGTCTAACAAGAAGTTATCACAGTCTGCAAATACCATTTCTTCAGGGCCAATCCAGTTGCCAGAGCATGCTTATAAACTTGTGTGAAATGAAATATCAGGGGACAAGAAGTCCTTCCTGTCAGATGCTACAGTCTATTTTTTTTCTCATGCACTTAGAAAATTTAAGAACAGTTTAACCTTTCGTGAAGATTGCCTTGTCAAAGTCAGTGAGACCCCAACTTGTCTGTTACCTCTTTACTAGAGCAGACATGGCAATTAAAGCTGTCCCAGGAGGTAGCAATCTAGGGACATGCACTCACTCGCACAGGTGCCAGAGATATTATATCCCCCCAAAATAACACATGCAGATATAAATATTATATATACTGTGTTATACAGAGACAATGCAAAAAGAAACAATGAAAACCCAGGGTATATTATGTTAGTAGATTTTTGAAACAGACAATTATATCAATTATACAGAAAACAAGTCCAGTGTACTGTTCTTTCATGCCATTAGTTCACTTTCTCCTTTCTTTGCCCCTATTTCCACTTTTTATTTCCTGGTATTTTTTTTCTGTTTTCCTTTCTTTTAATTCTTACCTTTCTTTAATTTTATAGTTTGAACTACAGGCATGTTTCTCTATTAAGGTTTTCTTAATCATGCAGATGTATGGTTTCTTGAATGCTTTCCAATTTAGATGTGTAGAAAGGGCATATGGGTGGGGGGGGGGGGGGGAAGGGGTTATGGTGGAAATGTGGTTGGGAGACCTGGGTGGTGTTTGAGGGGCTTGTTGGTGGAGTCTGTGGGGGAGGTTGGAGTTGTGGGGAGGATGTGTTTTGGAGTCACAGTGTGTGGGATGTGGGCTTATATGAAAGCATGTGAGTGTACGAGTGACTTGTAGGTTGGTGTGTGGGTATGTGTTTGGGGAGTGATTGGATGAATGGGTGTAGACTGTGTGAGTTGTAGGTTTGTGGTGTGTGTGTGTAGGAATGTGTAGGGTGCATGGGTGTGGAGTAGGGGCAGGTATGTAGAAATGTATATTTGTGTGTCTATGTGGGTACATGGGTGGGTAGAAAGTGAGTAGGGTTTATGAGGAGTTGGGGAAGGGTATGGGTGTATATGAGAAAGGCTGTGTTGCTGGGACGGGTGTGTTAGTATGTCTGGGGGCTACAAGTGTGGAGGTGCAGAGGTATGTGATTATGAGTGTAGAACTGTGTGACTTATGGGCATATATGGGTGAGTATATGTTTGATGAGTGTGGGAGTATAGGAATGTGTGGGTATTTGTGGATGCTTAGGGTGTGTGGGGTGTATGGGGATGTAAATATGTATGTAGTAGACACTGAAACAGTGTGAGTATATAGGAGGCTTGGGTATGGTGGCTGTGTATATATGGGCATGTGTGGGAATTTGTGGAGGTGTGGGTATACAAATGTGGGGATTGTGGGTTTTTGTAGGTGGTTGGGGTGTTGGGTGTCAAGGATGTGTTTTTGAGTGTGTGAATGTTGTGTGTTGTTTAAGTGTGGGGAGGTGGCACCTCTTAGTGTCATCTATTATTCAGTTATTATTCAGTTAGGGGTGTGCATTGATAACAGTGCCCTATTTATCAATTTGGTGTGCAGTATGGGGTGAATTTAAAAAGAGATGCTCGTGTTAAAAGGCCCATATACATGAGAATCTGGGCTGTGCGCGAGCAGCTCGTATTTAAAACGGCAGAAATTACATGCATATGCACGTGAGCGCAAGCAACCTAACAGGCAGGGAAAAGGGACAGAGTTAGGGCATGTCAGGGTCATTCCAGGAAGGGGGCCTACATTTACATTTTAAATCCTACATCCATTGCACGCTTCGGGCTGTTACCTGCGCTATTTACTTCTGCTCTTGATCAGGTTTAAGTCTAAAGAAAACTCGTTTTAAGCCTAAAATGACTGGGTGAGGGGTCTGGGTAAACTGGGGACAGGACAAGCTGAAGAACCAGAGGGATCTGGATGACCTAGAGACAGACCGGGCAAACTGATGGAAGAATGGGTCAAATTTTTTATTTCCTTCTTACGTGCCTGTTTTACAATCTGCCTAGCTGCGCATATAAAAGCCTACAAATTTCTCAGGAAGATCCATGAAGAACATTTCCTCACGTACCCACATTTAAAATTTGGAGCATACTTATGCATGTTAGGTGTATTTTAAATCATATGCGCGAACTTGCGCGGATGATTTAAAATTCTAGCATATGTGGACAAATGTGTTCATTTTAAAGTTACTGTCCCTTTGAGTTACAATAGTGCAAACTAAATGAAAAAAAATTTTTTTTTTAAATATGTCATAAAAGTTTTTTATTGTTTCAGTTTAGAAATGATATGAAATGAAATAGGCAATGTCGTCGGAAGGGAGAGGTTGTCAGCATTCTGACAGTTCTAATATCATCTAACATTTCCCATAGAAAGCAATAGGTTTTTTGGGGGGATGATCAGTTCTCTAAAAATACTGACCCAACGTTTCTGTGATTTTTTTCTATTTTAAACAAAAATGAAAGAAAAACAAAAGAAATTCTTTGTGTTCCTTAGTTTCATTTAAAAAATTAACTTAGAGCTGACCCTCCCCCCCCTTCCCCTACCTTCTATGGCTCTTCCCCAGTGCTTCTCTCCAGCCACAAATCCACTTACTTTTATTGGTTACATTTTATTTATGGGGCAGGAACAATCTCTAGTTGCCTTGCTCTGTCAATGTAGGAGTTTTGTGTTTTATTTTTGCCATTTTTATTATCAAAAAGAAATAAAACAACAAAATGAAAAAAAAATACAAAAATGAATAATAAAATAAAAAAATGTCTGTGCGCACCCCTATTGAAAACTGGTTTAGTAGCCAGAGTAGAGCAATCTGCTTCTATGTTATCCAATAAAACTATTATGAGCAGAATGCATTGCCATGTCAAATAATAAAGCATCCTACTATAGATGTATCATTTATTGAACTAATTAAACCAAAACAGCTTGCATTAAAGATATCCTGAAAGGGTCACATAATCAAGAAAACAATGATCTTGTTTGGAAAAATGGAATGAATTTATTTCATGCCTCATATACTCCATGTTTAATACAAAAACCAGAGTCAGTAGAGGACTACTGCTTCTGTTACATATTTTGCTGAAGATTTATAACAAGTTGAAAGTTCATAATGGCTGGTTATAGATGCTACAGTCAATTTTTCCTACTGCCTAATTTGCATTTGGTTTCTAACAGTACATTACACATTTTCCACTGACTGAAAAGTGTGGTACAAAGAAAAGTATAAGCCTTGCACCGCAAACCCTAACAAAATAGTAGAATGAAAAGTGATTCTTATCAGTACTGTTTCTTCTCAGTGCACGTAAAAACAGTCTAAAATAACTTCCGACGTTCAGAACAATTAATGGCAAAAAAGACTCACAAAACAATAGTATTTGCACTCAAAAACTGTCACAAACTTTTTACATTTTTTTCAGAGAAAACTATCAATTAATTATTTATGAAAGATGGACAATCATAACACCCTGTGGATACTGACATTTTTATTTTCAATGTTTTTACTGCTGACAGGTCATAGATAATCATTGGTCCAATGTTCATTCAAAATTTTTAAACAAATTTTTCATATGCTTATAAAAATCAAGAAGCATACTTCCCATTCATTGTGCCTTGCATTTCAATATGTGGCACTCCTCCCGGGTCTGGCCAGTAGATATCACTATCCCTGTTCTTAAAATATACAGACCTAGATTCATCATTTTGCTATAAATATAGCGAAACTAGTGCCCATGATAAAAAAAAAAAGGGGGTATGGTTAGGCAAATTTTCCTGATAATGCTTAGGTATTTACTGCAACACACATCACATTATCACAGTTTGGGCTGCTGGCTAGAGAGAGAGAGAGAGAGAGAGAGACTGTAGAGGCTCACAAAAAAGTTAACTACCACTGTAAAAGGATGCACTAGGAACTGGGGTGGGGTGGGTTTTGGGGTGCAGTTTTACATGTATAGTCATATGTATGAACTGCACAGTTATGATCAGTGAAGATTTAATCTGATTTGAAGTGTTGAAAGGTGAAAGAAGAGTATTTTTGTACCATGTTCTCTCTACCTAGCTTGATGCATCAAGCGTGGGAATGAATGGTTAGCCGGAGCAGCCCAATGCTGGGTCAGACCAAGCTAAGGGGGTCATTTATCAAAATGCACTAAGGCATTTTCGCATGCGTTAAGAGCCCTGCTGTTGCTATTTTTCAAAATGGTTCCAGATACCCAAGACTGGTGCTATTTTGTTGTATGAAACATACAGCAAAATGGTGCTGGCCTGAGGCCTCAAAGGGAGCGTGGCTGGGGCGTAAGTATCCAGCGGCATTGACAATAATCACGCGGCACCATCATAGTTTTCCCGCCAGAGGGCCTTTAACTCAGAGGTTGTGGCAAACGCGCCTAAGGCCAGCACAGGCATGAGAGGGAGAAGCATCATGGCGGCGTTCCTGCCACTGAAGAACTTTGCGGCATCCAAGGGTGAGTTGGCCGGTCAGGGGGTCATCCCATGACCCATCGTTACAGTCAAATTTAAATATTTTTGGTACCCGGAATTTATAATAAAGCTTTGCATGAAAACAAAGAGGCAGGCTTACCAAATATTTGCTTCAACGCAAAATTTTCTCCAAGTTTCTCCATGAAAATATCCAAGCATTTTCAATGAGCTGATTTAGCCCCTGAGCAAAATTAAAGAAAATGTAGATAAATCTGCCCTAAAGAGGGCTCAGATCAGATATAAGCTTACTGCCTTTTCTTGGAATTGCAGAGAAATCTGTCAATGGGGATTTTTGCTTCTGCAGAAGGCACCTCACAATTCCAGTGCTCTCCTGGTCAGTTAAACATTTCATGTGCCTGCCTGTATTCCTCCTTTCTCAATCATTCATGCTCACAGCCCTCATTGCCTAATTAGGAGTCTGCCTCTGGATAACTGTCAGATATTTTCCCATCACTGAATAAGATGGCAGATAAAGATTGCAAGACCCATTCCTGGTGAAAAACCACAGACACTACCTAAACGTGGGCTCTATCCTCACATCCAAGGATTCTCTGGTTTTATCCCGTGGTTTTATTAACTTCTGGTACTCTTTTTTGGTCTCTACCACATTCAGTGGAAGAGTCTTCCAGGATTTTCCAGACACCCATCACCCTTTCTGTGAAGAATATTTGCAGAAAGGGTGGATGGATACTTGGAATAGTCTTTTGTGGCCTTAAATCTTCCGTGTCTCTCTCTCTGTCAGGCTGCAGTTTGTTCCGCATTTCATTCCCTGCTTTGCTTGTCTTTGGCAAGCAAGCAAGGTCATTCGACTGAAAAAAAAAGTTGCTATAAACAAATCTTGTTACTTATATTTTAGTAAGTAAGAATCTCCGCTGTATCCTTGGTATACAGGGTGAAAGACACAATCATAACATTAATTAGGAGCAAATGTGTACATATCCTATCTGGATATGTAACCTTCTTAATCTGTGATCAACTGAAAAGTGACCATAACCTCTTATTTCCCAACAGTCATCAGTGCTGACCTATAAAGAAACTACAATTTTCTGCAGGCTAGAGAGAGATTATAGTTATTCATTTAGAGGTGAATTTTAAATGCCCAGTACACTCATCAACTGGGGGATCTGTGAATAAGTCAGGATTATGCACGCCGACCCTATTTTAAAAAGTGCCCAGATATGCACATAAAACCTGCTATGTGCATATCTGAAAACGCCATATATCTTTACTTGTGATATCAGGGGTGGGATAACACTTGGTATTTAAAATGCCTAATGAGAAAAGTAAATGACTCCCTCACAGGGTCATTTATCATTAGGGCCTAACAGGTAGATTTTTTAAAAATACGCGCACGCATTCATGTGTGCGCTACCCGGTGCACACACATGGACACGATTTTATAGCATGTGCGTGCCAGTGCGTGCATGTTATAAAATCTGGGCCGGTGCGCACGGGGGGGCCTTTGAAGGCTCTGTCTTTTGTAAATGTTTTCATTTCGGAACTTATGCCAGCTCTGGCGCACGTTCCCCAGCACAGCAGCAAATGGCCGCTGTACCGGCGGCCTCCAGCTCCAACCCCACCCCGCCCCCTGGACCGCCCCTCCCCGCCCCTTGATAGAGGCCTGGCTCTTCTGCACATAACAGGGGTTACGCGCGCAGCCAGGCCTCTTCTAAAATGCACGCACAAGGCCCTGCCACATGCGTAACCCCCATTTTTTATGTGCAGGGAGGTGTTTAAAATCAGGCCTTTAATGCTCACATTAAATAGCACAAAATTATGCAAATGTCATATTTGCTATGAGAGAGAGACCAATATGTAACTTTGCTATTTATACCACTGTAAGAGGGAGCACTTTTAAGTCGGGGTGAGGTTTGGGGGGTGGGGGGGGGGATAGATTTGGGGAGGCGATTTTGTATACACAGTAGGAGTACGAATGGCAAAGTTGACATCACTGAAGATTTTCTGCTTTTAATCGATGAAAGATACAAGAGGAGTTGATTTGTACAATGCTCTCTCTACCTAGCTTCAAAAGCTAAGTAGAGAGAGCATCAAGCTAAGCAGAGAGTGCAACAAGCTAAGTAGAGCGTGCATTGTACAAATCACCTCTTGTACTTTTCATTGATTCAAACACCAGAAAATCTTCAGTGATGTCAACTTTGCCTTTCATACCTCCTACTATATATATAAAACCACCCCGAAAAACCTACCCCCCCCCCCCCAAACCTCACCCCGCGTTAAAAGTGCCCACTCTTACAGTGGTATAAATAGAAAAGTTACATATTGGTTTCTACAGAGGTTTTCTCTCTCTCACTCACTTTCTCTCTTTCATGCAATAAAAGCCTTTATATTGTATAGCACTGGCAGTGGATTAATCAGCATGCAAAACAAAAATTAGCACTGGTGTGATAAATTTATCTCACCTTGCGGAAATTACCAGTGCAATGCGGGAGCAGGGAAATTTGCCTGACCATGCCCTTTTTAAATCATGGGCTCTATTTTTGCTATAAATATAGCATTTTGATAAATCTAGGCCTCATTGTGTTATCTCTATTTTTTCCTGCAAAACAAGCACATGCGCCTTTGAAAAATTATCCCTCAATATATATTTTAAAGTTACATTTTAATAACTAAATTACAAAATGAATTCTGCCTTTGAAGACTGATTTTTTTTCCCCTCATTGTATTGTTCTTCATTTTATTTGCTTTCATCTTGCCTCTCTTCCTTGTTCGCTTTTCCATTTTAAGTTTTACTCTGCATCAACTTTTCTCTAAAACTCTTCCTCCGCTTCATCTTTCCTATTCTTTCATTACTTTGCAAGAGACGTTTACAGAAATTTGTGGGGTCCAACTTAAACCAGGTGAAATTTAATCTTTTTCAAATTTGACTAAATTATAAGAATTTCCCCTGTGGAGAAATGTGTTGAAATTACCATTTTGCAGGAAGATGGATAGAATCTGACTACTTTGGAACCCTTGAATTGAAGAAGTAGGGAAGGCAGACAGACCCAGAAGATCTGAGAGCCTTGAACTCTGGTAATAAATATGACAGTTTAATGGAGAGGCCAATTTTTAAACTCCCCATGGAACTTGCAGGCCAATGAATTATTTGTATTAAATTCTCTATGCATGGCATTGATGCCACCTCTTTTCCCTGCACTTGGGGCAATTTTGAAAGAGACCTGCACCAGGGGTAAGCATTAATTTACCCATGAAAAATCCCTTTGAAAATTGCTGCCTGTACATATTACACAGAGGCTAAACTTTAATGCCTGAGAACAATAGCATTACCAGTCAATTAAAAACATTCCTACAGTGTTGTGTTATCCAATATCACACAATATCACTCAGTAATACTTGTTAATGTTATAAAGTGACTATTTAAAATTCTGTCTGATGAGGCACTAGAAACAGGAATTACTATGGTTGGACTGAACATAAAACATAACATACAAACATAAAGTGTGCCATGTTGGATCAGACCATCAAACCCAGCATCCTGTCTTTGACAGCAGCCAATCTGGGTTAGCAGGAATCCCAAAGAGTTGCTTAATCCCACTTCTAGGGATAAGCAGTAGTTTCCCAGGTCTACTTAGCTAATAATTCTTTATGGACTTTTTCATCTAGGAACTTGTTCAAACCCTTTTTAAAGCAAACTATGCTAGATGCTTTGACCATGTCTTCCAGCAACAAATTTCTCTGATTAAGCACTGTCTGAAAAAATACTTTTTCTTGTTTGTTTTAAATCTGCTACTGGTTAGCTTCATGGAATGTCCCTTAGTCTTAGAACTATTTGAAAGGTTAGATAAGTGTTTTCTAGTTACGTGCTCCATCTTACTTGTGATTTTATAAACCTCTGACATATTCACTCTCAGATGTCTCTTTTTCAAGCTGAATAATCCTAACCTGTTCAGTCTTTCATCATAAGGGAGTCATTCCTCTTTATCATTTTTATTACCCTCCTCTGCACCTTTTCGAGATGGGGAAACCAAACTGCACAAAATATTCAAGATGTTGTCTCACCATGGAAAGCATTATGAAGATCTCAGTTTTATTCTCCATTCCTTTCTGAATAACTCCTAATATTCTTTTTTCATTTTTGATAGCTGCTATGCACTGAGCTGAAGATGTCAATGTATTGTCCACAGTGACTCAAAGATTCTTTTCTTGGGTAGTGACTCCTAAAATGGAACCCAGAATTGTGGACCTATAGTTAGGATTATTTTTACTTGAGTGTATTGATTTGTACTTTTCCACATTAAATTTCATCTGCCAGTTAAGTACCCAGTTTCCCAGAGAGGAAACATCCTTTTGCAGTTCTTCATAATCCACTCATGTTTTAATACCTTTGAATAATTTCGTGTTATTTGAAAATTTGACCACCTCATGCAAAGCTCCCTCTTCCATTTGGAAAAATGACCATGTAGTTCAACTGCCTGTTACCTATCCAATCCACAGTAAGAATTCACTTCTAATGCTATGAAATTAGAAAAACAAAAGATTGAGGATTCTCCCTCATGAGGGACTTTGTCAAATGCCTTCTTAAAATCCAGATACAATATATTGACTAACTTGCCCTTATCTATATGTTTATACCTTCAAAAACTTCTAACAGGATGAGAGGTGTCGGAGTACGGAGCTCTGCAGCATCTTCTTGCTAAACCTCTATTTTTTGTACCTGGAGCGGTGTTTGAATAACGCCGTGTACAAAACGAAAGGGCAGGGTCAGACAGGAAGCCTCGACCCCTGTAAGACCCTCGACGATACAGAGGACGCTGACAGGATTCTACCCACCAGCAGAGTTCGTGACCCCCGGAGAGTCCCGCCATAGCGGTGGGTGAGGAGCAGGCACCACCGCTTTTTGGGAGAGGTCAGTCTTAGTCCCGGGGCTCCAACAATATCTTTGCCACCAAGAAGCAACGTAACCACCATTGAAGCAGGCTTCCACCCCTCCACGGAAGGCATCTATGGAGTCGAGCCCGATCAAGGAGAGACAAATGATGGGTTTGGCGACGTCAGAAGCGGATGGAGGCCTGATATCTTCCTCCCCTCGGGTGGAGAAGCTTCCTCGGAGATAGCCGAGTAAAGCAGCGGTGCTGAAACAGCAGCTGCCGGAGGAAGGGAGGCCACTTCTCCGCTAAGGAACCAGGACAAGCAAGGACTATCTCTGCCTCAACCGGTAACTTTTTTACCCTTTTCACCTAGAGGGAAACCTAAAAATGTTACCATGGATATGATATGGCAAGCAATAATCTCGTTGCAGAGCAATACAGCAAATTTAAATGTGAACATAAAAGATATGCAAACTGCTTTGCACAATTTAAATCCTTCAGTGACTAAACATGCGGAGACCTTGGGGAAGGTAGAAGAGGATATAATTCAAATTTAAAAAGTTCAAGCATCGATTATACAAGGAGAAACAGTGTTATCCAGAAAAGTGGAAAATATAGAAAATAGTATCAGATATACAAATTTAAGGATCATAAATTTTCCAAAATGCAAGTTAGTTTCTCCGAAGGAGCAATTAAAGAATTATTTTCAAGAGGTATTATCATTGTCACCTGAAAATTTACCATCAGTTTCAAGTGCATATTTTATAACATGGAAAAATACAGGAGAAACAGTGCACCAACTAGTAGAAGAAGCTTCACTTAATGTAACAGATTTACTTGAAGCATCCTTTAGTTCTCAGATTGAAAAGAGAGGAACTCTTTTGGTTAAATTTACCCTTTCATCAGATAGGGATAAAGTTCTAAAATTGTTTTTGTTAAACAGAACCTCTCTATATCTGGGACAAAAGCTATGGATCTACCCGGATGTTTCTAAAGAAACTCAATCAAGACGAAAAAAATTTCTAACCTTGGCAAATCAAGCAAGAACTTTTGATATACAATTAGTCATAAGATTCCCGTGTAAATGTATAATGCGTACGGATGGCATAAGATATGTGTATTATGAGCCGGAGCAGTTAGAGAAGTTCTTGGAAGCCCGTCGGAACCAAGGAGAGGAAATCAGAACTTCACCTCCTATACAGTTGGAATAGAAATAATGTAATGGTATAAAAGTGTATCAGGTAAATTTTAAGAGCCCTATGAGTACCAAAGCTGGGAGATATGTGAATATCTCAGGCCGGCGTGCACTGTATGGATTTTAAGAAGAGCACAAATATGCGCGAATCTCCCGGTACACGCACAAATCGAAAAGATTAAAAAAGAGGTGAGGCTTGGGCATGGTCTGGGTGGAGCATGGGAGGGACATGGGCATTCTGGGAAATTGCCTTGAAATGTGCCTGTAAGTATTTACATGAACAAGTGCGTACCAGGGTCCCCTATCCCATGTAACTTTACTTCTGGTATGGACGGTGTATAAGAATTAAAATAAAAAAAACTAGGTGAGTCATCATGGTTTTGTTATGATAACGTGTGTTTTGTGGATCCTTGGGTGCTGTGGAGATGACCACGCCCACGGGGAGGAGCCCCGTGAGGAGCCACAGCACAGGGCTAGACTCGTGCACACAAAACACAGGAAAGTTCTTTATTAGACAGCTTGAAGATTTCCACCAGAGGTGGCAGTAGTGAGGTAGTCTGTAGTTGCAGTCTCAGGGACCTCGGCAGAGGGAGCCCTTCTCTCCTAGATAATGTCAGGAGGTTCCACAGCAGGTCCCCAGCGAGGAGATACTGTGGATGAGATAGACTGAGAGTTAAGAGTACTCACTAAGGTGTTTGCTGTTGATATGCAATTCCACCAGGTCTGTTGTAGAAGGTACAAGCACCGAGGCAGGGAGAGCAAGCCCTCGAGGAGTGAGTACCTGTTCCCTGAAAGGCACCTGAAATAAAGCAGAGGGCCCCTGAGGAGTGGGTACCCAGGTTAGCATATACCCCGAAGGGCAGAGAGAGAGAGCTTCCTGCGGCAGCACGGAAGTGGCAGAGAAGCGTAGACAAGAACGGATTTGAGTCCTCACTAACTCGGGGAGCTAGCAAATGACTGAAGGTAATATACCCGTATGGCGTGATGACAGCATGAGGGAACGCCCTCGAGGTTCACGCCAAGGGTGGTACAAAGACGTGGGTTGGACGCGCGTGCGCCCCCTAGTAGGTACCTGGGAGGAGCAATGGCGGGAGGCTGCACCATAGATATTCTGGAGATGCCAGAGAGGTCGGCTGGAAGACGTGGCAGTAGCCATCTTGCCTAGATAAGCGGGAGGAGCCGTGAATAAGGTGAGGCAAGCGGGGCGAAGCCTTCACAGACCGACGGACGCAACAGGTTTTAAGGGTCAGGGTTAAAAGGATAAAAAGGAAGCTACATAACAGTGGTGGGGGGGGGGGGGGTTACTAAGTCTGATCCATTAACTGGGCTAATTGGAAATGAACTGGGAAAAAGGGATAGTGTGTTAGCACACGTTGTTAAAATCCCCTCACGTGGTAGAGCTGACAATTGCGCACACATATGCGTGTCCATATAATATGATGCACATGTTTATGTGCATACAGCCAATTTTATACTATGTTCGCATATACACGTGTATGTTATAAAATGGCCACATTCATTCATGCGAGCCGGCATAGGTGCGCATGTATACGCCTGCGCGGCTGTTTAAGAGTTACCGTTCTCTTCTTTAGATATTAAGCAAAAAATTACTTACAAAGCTTTAGAAAACAAAATGTATGGAAATAAAGCATACTTTCCGATGAGGAACGCTATAGGTCTAGATGGGTAAAAAAAAACCCCACAGGTATGAGACAAAAGGAAACCTCTTAGCTTTGTGGCTGAGAGTCAAACAAATTTAGGGAAAAGGTTATGGCATTGGGATCTCTATTAAACATGTATCGTATCGCCTATACAGACAAGATAAATCCAGAGGCAAGAAATCATGCGCAGAGATATTCAAGTAGGGCAAACAGATTTCAAAAAAATTCACATTAATTGTTAGAAAGCGTGGTGCTGAGGACCAGAGGTGTAATAGTGTATAATTGGGGCTTACATGACCTCTAAGCCCGATCTCTGTTCTCATTTAGGGACTACATTTTAGGTCTCATTTCACTGTCTGCTCTTCCCATTATTGCTTTCAGATATGTGGCCCGGAGCTGGAGCAGAGACAGAGGGCGCTCACTGAGCATGTCCTGACTGATGAGATTACCAGGGAAGAAGGACATGAAGCCAAAAGCCGTTGCCCACACTTAACAGAAATTTGTGGCATTTTTCTCATTTTCTGCCTGCAGCTCTGATGCATAAGTCACAGGAAAAGCGCTAAAAGCAAGGCATTTCAGTTTCGCTCACCCAGACAGCAACTCTTTTCACTTGACAAATTATCCTATAAACCAGCCCACATTCATACTCCCCCCCCCCTCTGCCATGATTTATTCAAGGATTTTTGAAAGCTGAATTAAAATAACTGTCTGGATCTGCACCAGCAATATAAAATCCTTACCACTTCTAGGACACACACCAGTGGTGTACAGGTACCCTCTCGCATGCTTCATGACTTCATTCAGCCTTTTCACCTCACCCTGCATGGACTGGATATGCTTCTGGAAGAACTCACTATACTCATCACCTTGTCATTCATCTTGGACTCTAACCAAACGCACCACTTCCAAATCCCACCAAACACTTTTTGCTTTAAAAAGGCAGGCATCATGCAGCTGCCCTCGTCACCTCCTCACACTATAACACTACCATAGAGCTTAGTTACCCCTCCTACCCCTACCTATAGCCTTTTCTCCCCCCAAAATGTGTTTTTTTTTTGTTCATATTTTACTATATTTCTATGTGTTTTGGTACAGAAGCTGGGTAGAGTCTATGGACAGAAATGGCAATAGCAAAAAATAAACTTTTCATTTTTGTGAGAAACTTCATGTTTTTCCATAAAACTCTATGCAGAAAATGATGAAATGGTCAACGAAATAGCAAAATTTACCCTTTTCTCTCCAATCAAAATTCCTTTTTATGGCTGGTAAAATGCAGCACCATTTTGCACTTTTTGCCAAGTAAAACATGCACTCAGGGAAGTTAAGACCACAACAGAGGATCTGAAATACATTTTAGATTGCTATTTCCTATAGAAGATATTGAGGAGAGTTCCATACTAGTCATTATTTTCAGATAATTTGAAGAATTGATTAGAACTGTGGTGGACGTAAAAGAGGATTCAGAGTAATTGAGAAACAGAATAGCAACAAATCACCAGAACAAGGTAACATAAAACCATAAGAAGTGCCATTCATCTCAGACAGTGGCCAGTCTAGGTCACAAGAATCCAGAAGATCCCCAATAGTTGACCTATTTCTTGTATTTCACTTCCAGGGATAAGCAGTGGCTTTCCCAGGTCTACCTGTCTAATTACAGTATGTACTTTTTCTTCAGGAACTTCAATCCTCTTTTGAACCTCACTATGAGGATCATTCATCAAATCACGTTAGGGCCTTATCGCGGGCATTAGCGCCCTAATGCCCACGATAACACCATAATGCATGCGATAAATAACACATCATGAGATGTGTATGCACATTTTCAAAATTTAGTCAAAAGAGTAGTTTGAGAAGAGTTTATAAAAATATGGGGTGCGAAAGCGTAACATACAATTTAACACCGGAAATAACTATATTTTTCTTTCAGGGCGTTATGCTGTGTGTTATGCCCGAAAAGGGATTTGTGATAAATAATATCGCAAATCCTGTTTCAAGAGAAAGAAAGCAAGAGAGAGAGAACGCCTCTGGGGAGGCACCCATATTAGTCAACTTTTTATACCACTGTAACGGGCCGATACAGTAAAAGTTGCTGGAGAGCTGACGAGCGCCTGATCTCCAGACACGCGCACAGGTCAGTGTCCTGGGCATGCGATTCAGTATCGGTCCGTATGCAAATGAGGGCCCATGGTAAAAGGAGGCACTAAGGACACTAGCGCATCCCTAGCGCCTCCTTTTTGACAGAAGCGGCGGCTGTCAGCGGGTTTGACAGCTGACGCTCAATTTGTCTGGCGTCGGTTCTTGAACCCGCTGACAGCCACGGGTTAGGAAAACGGATACCGGCAAAATTGAGCGTTCATCTTCCAACCCGCGGGCAGATTTTTAATTTTAATTTTTCTTAATTTAAATTTTTTTTTAATTTTTGGGGCCTCCAACTTTATATCGCTATGATATTAAGTCGGAGGGTGTACAGAAAAGAAGTTTTTTCTGCTTTTCCGTACACTTTCCCGGTGCCAGCTGAAATTAACTCCTGACTTTGGCGGGCGTTAAATTATGAAAGTAAAATGTGCGGCTTCGCTGCACATTTTACTTTCTGTATCGCGCGGGAATGACTAATAGGTCCATCAACATGCATTTGCATGTTGTGGGCGCTATTAGTTTTGGGGGGGGGGGGTGGCCACGCATTTTCTAAGCATTATTACCCCTTACTGTATAAGGGGTAAAGCTAGCTCGTTGAAAATGTGCGGCCAAACGGGGGATAACAGTGCACTCAGTCTGAGCACACTTTACTACATCGGCCCGTAAGAGGGGTGACTAGTAACTCAGGATAAAGTTTTGGTGGTGGCCTAGGTTTTGGGGGGCAGTTTTACATGCACAGTCAGAGGTACGAACAACATAGAAGACATAAGTGAAGATTTGATGTGATTTGGAGTGATGAAAGGTAAACAAAGATGAGAATTGTACAATGTACTCTCAACCTAGATTCAAGCTAGGTTGATTTGTACAAATCTGGGCCCATCAGAATTACTATCCATTTACAATAGACAAAATACAATACAATACTATGGGGCAGATTTTCAAAGGGTTACGCGCGTAACCCCCGAAAAGCTGCCCCTGCGCGCGCTGAGCCTATCTTGCATAGGCTCAGCGGCGCGCGCAAGACCTGGGATGCACGTATGTCCTGGGGCTTAAAAAAGGGGGTGGGCAGGGGTGGGGCCAGAGCCTCCAGGCATAGTGGCCATTTGCGCTGTGCCCGGGATCGCGGTCTGGCTGGCGCCCATACGTGTAACCTACACCTGCCCGGAGGCAGGCGCAACTTCACGAACAAAGGTAAGGGGGTGGTTTTAGATAGGCTGGGGGGCAGGTTAGGTAGGGGAAAGGAGGGGAAGGTGGCGGGTGGCAGAAAGAAAGTTCCCTCCGAGGCCGCTCCGATTTCAGAGTGGCCTCGGAGGGAACGCCATCGGGGCTCCCCTAGGGCTCGGCGCGTGCAAGGTGCACCCCGGATTTTATAACATGCGCGCACAAACCTACGCCCGCACCTAACTTTTAAAATCTGGTCCTATTATTGCACCCAAGAGTTCCAAATTAGCTTAACTATGAAATTATGGAGCTATTAGCAATAGTGTGAAGCTTATCACTAGAAAGAGTCCTGCTGCCAGAAGACTGCATGGTTGGAAATGTAACAGCAATCTGAAAAGAGCTTCATCAGTAATCATAGGAACTATAGATTAATAAGTATACCTTATGTTTCAACAAAATGGTAGAGTCTATTATAAATCATTGGTTTTATATATATATATATATATATATATATATATAGAGAGAGAGAGAGAGAGAGAGAGAGAGAGAGAGAGATGTGTATAGACTGTACATATAGTCTCATTTTCAGTACTTTATCATTGAAAGCTGAGTCTAAATTATGAATTCTATCAAAGAGTTCACTATTAATATCAAGATGAGAGTATGAAAAAAGGTTTTTTCAATGCACTAATAGCAGTTAATCTCTAGTCCATCTTGTCCCTTTCCCCTGAGGAAGCCATTTTGGCAAAACAAAGGCCTTTGTCAGGGAGAATCAATCTGCACAAAGAATGGCACCCATATTGAAGAGGTCACATTTGACGTTACATTATTAATTTCTCCAGGTATAATCTGAATAATTCTGAAGGGGTTTTCTCAGAAGTTGCATCTTCCAATTACTGAAAATTTTAAGTAAACTATAAGTATTTTTCATAGCTGGTAACAGCAATTACTTATTGGAACTTTACATGAATATCACACTTGGACTTCTGTTATAAACACTGGGAGATTTTTCTTGAAAACCGTATGTTTAGCTTTTAATTATATTTGCAATGTAAAATTGTAAAAGTGGAATTTTTATAATTATGACATTTAAATTTGAATTTTAAAAGACCAGCGCACACCAAAATCAGGAGATATGTGCACAAGTCAGGCTTGTATGTGCCCACCAAATTTTAAAAGCCATCCAGATGAGCGTGTAACTCCTACCTCATGCACATCTCACTCGATTTCAAAAAGGGGCATGGGTCTGGGTGAGGAATGGGCATTGTGGGGCATGGCCAAGAGATGTGCGTGCAAATACTTGTGCACCCTAGTCACACCCAGGTCCACTGCCGCATAAGTTTACTTCTGCTATGGAAGAGGTGTAACTGAAAAAATAGAACAAATTAGCCATTTTGGCTGGGTTTAAAGGGTCTAGGTTACCTGGGAGGAGTGCAGGTTATCAAATCAGGGGAGGTTCGGAGGACCTGTCTCTTAACTGGGTGAGCTAGTGGAAGAACTGGTGGAATTGGCAATGGCATGGACGCGCCCCTGTTATAAAATA
Organism: Rhinatrema bivittatum; assembly: GCF_901001135.1. Classification (NCBI taxonomy): domain Eukaryota; kingdom Metazoa; phylum Chordata; class Amphibia; order Gymnophiona; family Rhinatrematidae; genus Rhinatrema; species Rhinatrema bivittatum. The sequence continues at coordinate 32,545 of NW_021820811.1, read as the reverse complement.
CTCTGACGTATGTGGAAGAAATGGGATTTGCACGGCTAGTGTGCACCCACTTAAAATTGCGTGCACATGAGCACACACGCCCTGGCTATTATATAACGTGCATGCATATGTGCATGTAAGTTATAAAATGGCCATATATCTGGGCACAGGCTGATGCACACATGGCAAAGTGCGCCCGCACGCTGGTTTGAAAGTTACCATCTATGGGGGTCATTTATCAAAGGCTTATCGCATGCGAAAAGGCCTTTTCGCATGTGATAGAATGCAAATTAGGGGGAGGAGAGGAGTCGGGGCGGGGCGGAGTCGGCGGTGTCTTCACTGCCGGCGATAATGTTACTAACATTATCGTCAGCAGTAGCGCGCCGAATAGCACCACCTTTCACGGTGGCGCAATTCGGTGTGAATCCGGCAGCCAGCGCACCTCCGTGGTGCAAAGGCTGCGGGCTTACGCAGGCCCACTCCCCCCTTCACCCCCCCGCCCCCCCCCCCCCCGTTTTCGCAGGATTCATCATTCTGCGAGGAATAATGAATCCATGTCTATATGTGTAAGTTTATCTGATTAAAGTTGTTTTGAATAAACAGTAAATATTTTAACATAATTGAATGATTTTGGTAGGTTCTCTTTTGCTAAACTATTTCATAGGCGCTTTTATGTATATTTATTTTTTGAATAAACTACAATAGCACTTTATATATCAAGTGCCTTGTGCTTGTTTTTGGACTAATATATAGGGAAAGAGTCAGTGTGGCTTTTGTACAGACAAATTATGCCTCATTAATCTGTTGGAGTTCTTTGAAGATTTCAACAAGCACATGGGTAAAGGGTTTTCAAACAGTATATCTGAATTTCAAAAAGGTTTTAATAAAGTCTCTTACAAAAATCTCATCATTATAGAGTAATGGCCCCTCTAAGTTCATCACAGTTGTGGCCTTTGGTGAACTCCTTTTAGCTAGGGACAGGCAGATTAATGTAAAAGGGAGGTACCATTCAGTACAGTCCCTTCTTTTGAGGGAGCTGGGATGGTCATTCCCTGGAGGTTATTTAATCAGCTCTCTAGTGAGAGCCTGGAGGCATTGCTTTTGAGTTCAGAGTTAGGTGGTAGGACTGGCGTGTTTTTTCTGAATTGGTTTTGGTCTATTTAGAGTATCTAGGCAAGCCCTGCTTGGGGATCCTGAGTAAGGTCAGGAGCCTACACTACCAGTCCACTAACTGACTGGTTGGGCTTAACTCTGGGTTGTTTTGCTGGGTTTTTGTACCTTTTAATAGTAGGAAGTCTTGAGAGACACCTGGGTTCAGGGCATGGGAAACCCTGTTCCTGGGGACCTAGGGTAAGGAAGATCTGCCCTTCTGCTACCTCTTCAGGGACCAGAGGTATGGTGGTGATCTGATTCAGGGACCTTCTGGTATTTTGGACTCTGTTCAGGGAAAACGATTTTGTTAGTAGAACGAGGAGGAAGATTTCTCCTGCCCCTTCCTACCTGAGAAGAACATCATGAGCTACATGTTCCTGAGGGGATCCCTTCCAATTTGGGATTCAGTACAAGAAAAAAGATAGTAAGAATGAGAACAAGATATCTAACTCTAAGTAACAACCACTGAGCACCTACTGAGGACACCCACTTGGAGTCTTCAGCCCCTGGGAAGAGTAGAGTTCAGACTCTATGCACAGACTGTAAGGTAAGTTTTACCAGTTTTGGGATGGGTTTTTCCTTTCCAAACAAGGGATGCCCTGACCACATGGGGTCATCACTTAGCCAAGTTCTGGAGGGTGTTTTCCCATATGCGAGACACCTGCACAGATAGCGTAAGAGACTGTAAGAAGGAAAAGATCATCTGTGGTGCTTGGAACTGTATTCATTGTGATATTTATCTTTTAAAACATTGGGGGTTTTTTTTCTGATTTTTCAAGGGCAACCCAAAAGAGAAGAAAAAAGTTTTTGTCTATGCTTGATGAGGTTTTTGGGTTGGGTGCCAGATTCTTATTGTGATTTCCTTATAAATGTTTGATCTTTTTTTGCATCTGAGAAATTATTATTTTTTGAACTTCATATTTCTGTTGATTCTTGGATTCCAAGTAGAGGTGAATCAGGTTCTCCTGTCCCTTGAGGTAGGGGAGGTATGAGGTTCAAGAGTTTGGAGTGGAGGAGTAGCCTAGTGTTTAGAGCAGTGGGCTATAGAGATGTGAATCAGAACCGGAATCTGATCTGTTCTGGTTCCGATCCAAATCTTAAAATTTTTATTGCCCAGCCCGATTTGAGTTTTGATTATTGGCTGCGCCCGATCCGATAATAAAAAAAACCCTCCCCCACCCTCCCGAACCCCACAAAAAGATTTTAAAATTACCTGGTGGTCCAGCGGGAGCGCGGGGAGCGATCTCCCACTCTCAGGCCATCGGCTGCGTTAATAAAAATGGCGCCGATGGCCCTTTGCCCTTACCATGTGACAGGGCAAAGGTAGCGCCAGCACCATTTTGAATACTGGCAATACGGCCTGAGTGCAGAAGATCGCTCCCGGACCCCCGCTGGACCCCCAGGGACTTTTGGCCAGCTTGGGGGGGCCTCCTGACCCCCACAAGACTTGCCAAAAGTCCAGCGGGGGTCCGGGAGCGACCTCCTGCACTCGGACCGTATTGCCAGTATTCAAAATGGCGCCGGCGTTACCTTTGCCCTCACTATGTCATAGGGGCCGACAGTCAGCCCCTGTGACATAGTGAGGGCAAAGGCTAGTGCCGGCGCCATTTTCAGTACTGGCAGCCGCTAGCCTTTGCAAAAAGTGATATATAAATCTAAAAAAAAAGTTTTTTTGTGAATGTATTAGAAGGAGTGTCCTCTTGGAAGATTTTTCATCTTTATATTTCTTATTGATCACTCACTTTTTTTGGTCTCCTCCCATCATATATTGGACTATATAAGTATGAAATGTTGGGTATTATTGTTTACTTTTAAGTTTTTCTTTGTTCTTATTTTTTATACATCTCTGGCTATTTTTCTGTACAAGTTAAATTTGAGTTTTTTTGTGTTATAATATAAATAAAGATTTACAAAAAATAAAAAGAGAATATGCTAAACCAGGAGTAGGCAGCTCCGGTCCTGGAGTGCTGCAAGCAGATTTGATTTTCAGGACATCCACAATGAATATGCATGAGATATTTTTGCATTCAATGGAAGCGGTGCATGCAAATATACCTCATATATATCAATGTGTATATCCTGAAAACCAGATCTAGTTGTGGCACTCCAGGACCAACTTTGCCTACCTTGTGTTAAATTTTAGAGAACATTTTGTAAAACTATGTGCAAAATTAACATTTTTGCTTTGTGCACATCTTTATTTGTGGATGCTGGTGAGGTAGGAGAGTGAAAGATGGAGTTTAGAGAAAGGTGCTATATAATAAGAGTCAGATTAGCACTCAGGTTCGGGAATAACCTTCCGAGTGAATTTTAGGAAAGAATTGAAAATCTGGCAGTTTAAGAGCTTTTTTTTTTTGCATGCCAAGAATGTTTTTAGAAATAATTGATGCCTTTCTGGTGTTTAGAAAGTAGGATGTATAAGGAGAGGGACTGGCACTGATTAATTTTAGATGTGGGTTAAAGAATGTATTGCAATTTTGTCTTTGTTTGAGTTCATATTATATATGAGTAAGGAAAATATACTGGTGGCAGAAAGATTGTTTTAAAGTGCACGCTGATTTAAAATGTATTTTGCTTGTATATCTCTTTGAGTTGCTATGAAGATAAGACAGTAAGTATATACATATAAATACATAATAGGGACTCAGTCTGAGTAGCAGTGTCATGGCAGACAGACTCGGAACACATTTCTCTCCCGTACCAGCTGTGTATGCCCTTCTGAGCACAGCCATTTGGGGGTCACTATTCATGATGGAGGTGCCCTTCCTTTCAGGAGCTGTGAGCACTGCTCCTGCAGCATGCTCAGCCTCTACCAGCCTATGAAGCAGGAGCCACCAGGTCTGTGAATCAAACCTGCATCTCCCATTTGCCAGTATATAGCATTACGCCTAAGCTATCAGATGAACCATTTATATATGCCGTTTTTGGATTTCTTAACTCAGAGTTCATAAAACACTCTATCATAAAACACTCTATTTCTGCAGCATATATTAGCTTAATATGAAAGCAACCAATCAGGATTGGGTGCACAAGCAATGATAATAATAATAAGTGAGCTCTGACTACAAGTCAGCTCTACTGATAGACCAATGTATTTTTCAGGACTGAGGTTACCAAACCTATCCTGGGGACCCCCAACCAGTTGGAATCTGCATGCAGATTTATCTGATGCATATTAATTGCAGATATCGTGAAAATCTGACTGGCTGGGCATCCTAAGGGAGGGGCTTGGGAACCACTGTTCTAGAACAAAGGGTTAGAATATGAAGTAGAAGTAGAATAGACTCAGGAAATATCTGTGCCAACTGCTGATAATCAATGGAGTGCCTCAGGGATGGGGTGGATAATTTGGTAGCTGTTGTCCAAAACCTCCAGCAATCCTATGCTTGTTGATGTTAAGGTTATAACTATGGCTGCTCGGTGTTTGATACCTGAAGCTTCTTCGAAATCTAAGCAAGATGAACCAATGTTGTTTCGGTTGTAACCATACCTGCTCGATGCAGGATATATCCCAGCCTTGTTGGAAGCCTGATGTAACCGTGCTGCTGATGTTAAAACAATTACCAGGGCTTCTCTCTGAAGATTACCCCATCCTTCTTGGAAGCCTGATACAGCAGAACTACTGAATGGTAATTTAGAATTGCAACCAAATTCTTCCTGCTGTCTCCGGGCTGCAACTGACACAAGCATCTTCTTATCAATTTGCTACAGTTTTGAGGTACTTTGTTGCAACAAAGAAATCTTAAGAAATTGTTGGGTAGATTTTAATTGCCTGGCGTGTGTGAATCCCGGGGGTTACGCACGTGGCCAAGCCTTCCGTGCGCTGTGCACATTTTCAAAGGGGCCCGGCCACACGCATAATCCCTGTTACCTGCCGAAGTGCCGGGCCCAGAGAAAGGGGCGGTCTGGGTGATGGGGAGATGCCAGGCTGGAGGCGGCTGCCTGGTACAGCGGCCATTTGCCACTGTGGTGGGGAAGCGCGCGCCGGCAGTCTGCCAGCATGCGCAAGTTGCTTCTGCTCCAACGGAGTAGTAAGCGGCAAAACAAAACAAAAGGTACAAGACTGTTTAGGGGGTGGGGAGGAGCAGGGAAGAGGGAGGGAGTATGGGTAGGAGGGAACTGGAAGAGGCCCGATCCCATCGCCGCACATACTTTTATAAAATTAAGGACCCCTGCGCGCGCCGCCCACACGTGCAGGCGGATTATAAAATTCTGCACGCATGTGTGCGTGGGCCACAGATTTTATAACGTGTGCGAGCCGGCGCGCGCATGTTATAAAATTGACGTGGCCATGTGTGCATGCCGGGAATGGCGCTCTCATGGGTTCTTTTTAAAATCTACCCCTGTATGTTTACATTTTTGAAGCACTGAGTACTATCAGCCTGTTGATCCTGGATAAAACTGGGTTCCCTGCGGGTAGTGGTATCTTTTATTTGATGCATTTCTCAGTGTTTCAGACACTAGCTGGCATTAGACTTAGGAACTATGCTAACATAAATTAAAACTGTGATGTATTGCACTATATTAGTAACCTGGTTGGGACAGCTGTATAACGTTTATTAGCACAGTCAAAGACCTTTGCGAAAAAGGAAAATGTATAGCATCACATGGTTAAAGTATTTCAACTTCAATATCATGTTGTAAAAAACACCAAATTACCAGATGGAAAAGCAATTATTCAGCATGACACCATAGAAGTAATAAAGCTGCAACAGCTAAGAAAGACTATACCTGTGCAATAAATAAATGAAGCCTGGTAAAATGAGAAATATCCTGTAATATGTATGGAGTATGAATAAAAGGTCAAAATACATTAAATAAAGATAATTTAGAATTCAGCAAAGCAGCTTATCAATATGGTTTTGAATTAATATATTTCATTTGGTTAAACAATTTCTTATCCATCTTTCCAGTTCAGAAGGACATATAACAACCAAGTAGCCATATCATGTGTGAATAGCTGTCCACCCTGGATTGCAAATGTCAGAAAATATTTGTGCTAATTATTAGCCCAATGTGATGCCAAGAAGGCTGTTCTTATTCTCAAGCAACATCCATTGCATGTATATTCCATTGCTTGATATATTTTAGGTCCCTGTGGTAAGCTTTACATTTCAAAGCAATCTTAACTCCTTCATGAAAAGCCAATTAATCAATCAATCAAGACTTTTCCCTTGCAACTATTGCTGTCTTACATTTCAACATGTGTTTCTCTGAACTCTCATTTGCTCTATAGAGACCTTAACAATATATTAAAAGGTTTCACAGCAGCAAACATTTTACATTAATGACTCCTGAAAAACTTGATAGTCTTCAGAAATCCCCGAAGTATCATTGCAACTCTATTTTTTTAAACATTGAATTTGCACAAGAGAAATTCATTAGCTATGAACAGTATATTTCTTCCATTCCAGTTTTCATTTCATTGAGCACAAGGCATGATAGCCTTTGGCTTTATTAAACAACATTGGCATCTTCCCAATAAAGTCAATTTTGTTAGTAACTCAAAGCAGATTAGCCAGCCACCATACAGATCTCAATCAGCCCTGCACAGACTGTGCACAGTATAAAATGTCATCTAAACCCTTGTTGAGCATCACTCTCTAATTTTACAGTTCATAGCACACAGATACTGTTCCATTGTCTTTAGACTGGATAGTTTTGAATATTAGCTTTTCCAAGGTAGAACCTTCTAATTTTGGGGTACTTAGAACCATGACATCACAGTTTTCAGATTTTCTCAACCTTCAGAATTAATGAATTAACTTGTTTCCTCTATTTAAGCTGAAGTAAGAGTTTAAGTGTTCTCATATCCAAAATCTGACTTCTTAGTTTATTTCTCTACCTTCGTCAGTGTGATGATTATAACAATAAAAATTACACTAATATTCATCATTATCCACGTTTCTACTATGATGTCACAGTTATTATCATATATTATATAACTTAAGTGGACGGGCTATGTATCAAAATACTGCATCATCTGTTAGTAGACTAAGGAAACCAAAGTAAGGAAAATATTCTACATACCAAACATTGGAAAAGGAACAATGACATAATGATGCGTGTCATGGTGTGTCAATGCGATGATGAAAACACAAGGGAGAACTCTGCAGGAAACACTGGGAATGGGCATACTGTAGGTATGCTATTTGTATGTCAATACAAATAATACAGGAACAGTAATCTTGATAAATTGTCCCCTTAGTGTCCTCAAGCTGCACATTTTAGATAAGAATGAAAAAAGTGGCAGAGGGAATAATAAGCTAGTTTGAAATGAAAATTCAGAACTGCTCAACAGCAAGGTGGTAAGCTACATTGCAAAGTTTGTAATTTTTTTTATGTCACTGTAACCTTTAAAACTGTGTCACAAAAAAAATCAAGGCTAGCATTTGGAATAAATTCAACCTTGCAGTTCTGAAGAACAGTTCCTTCCAAAATGCAAGGTGGCTGTCTATTATTCTTGTGGTTATTCCAATTACATAAGCTAACATACTGACATAGGCATACACATTGTTATCAGTGGAGAGGTATGTTTTTAAATATTTATGGAAGCTGTATCTCCAGGTTGAGAAACATCATGATCTTAGCAAACCAGTGGTTTCTGCTGGTGTGCATGGAGACAAGAACAAAGACACTTGATACAGATTCACTTACTGCAGAAGTACTTGCTGAGGATCCCAAAATAAAAATGTGTGAAGTTCAAGGCTCTAGTGCTTCCTCCTTTGACCTTATTACTAGTTCTCTTTTTTTGTCTTTTGTTCCTAATGTATCTTTCAAAATATATTTTGACATTTGAGCCTATGCAATGAAACCCACACAAACATTTTTTACCATAAGCTTAAAAATAAAATTGAATGCAAACATTAAAAAGCCACTTAATGAATGCTGCAAAAATATTTAATGGTGAATTTTCAAAATGTTATGCACCTAAAAATGAGCACATACGTGCAAAAGTAGCAACTACTCATATATTCCAATTTTTATAAAAGTCAAAAATATGAATGTATTTTCACTGTTGCACATACATACATATATGTAAAAAGAAGGGCATTCTGGGATGAAGCCAAACATTTATGTGCATAAGTTGCTATTTTAAAAGACATATGTACATCTGCCAACTTACTCATGTATTTTTACACCTGCTAATTATCTAGTATAATAAATGTCTTTATTATGTAATACTACTGGATTGGAGGTCTGAGTGAACTGGGAGGTGTTCAGGCTGAAGAGCCAGGAGGGTCTTGATGGCATGAAGAAGGACTGAGCAAAATGGTGGCCTATTTGGTAAACTGGTTTATTTTACTTTGGTGTGTATTTTTAAAAATTGGCCAACTTACACAAGTAAGTCCTACTTTACTTTCATGTGTAAAAATATGCATGAAAAGTATGCATGTTCAATATATTGATAGATGTGGTATTAATGCATAAGCCTAATTATGCACATATATTTGGAACGATGCAGTAAAGTGCGCTCAGGTTGAGCGCACTGTTAGCCCCCGTTTGGCCATGCATTTTCAATGTGCTATTTTTACCCCTTATACAGTAAGGGGTATTAGCATGTGGAAAATGCGTGCCCCCCCCCCCCCCGAAACTAATAGCGCCCGCAACATGCAAATGCATGTTGTGGGCGCTATTAGTCATTCCCGCGCAATACAGAAAGTAAAATGTGCAGCGAAGCCACACATTTTACTCTCAGAAATTAACGCCTGCCAAAGGAAGAAAAAACTGCTTTTCTGTACACCCTCAGAATTAATATCATAGCGATATTAAGTTGGAGGCCCCCAAAATTTAAAAAAATCAAAAATGAAAAAAAATTACAAATCTGCCCGCGGGTTGATGACGGATGCTCAATTTAGCCAGTGTCCGTTTTCCGAACCTGTGGCTGCCAGCGGGTTTGAGAACCGATGCCGGTAAAATTGAGCGTCGGCTGTCAAACCCGCTGACAGCCGCCGCTTCTGTCAAAAAAGAGGCGCTTGGGACGCGCTAGTGTCCCTAGCACCTCCTTTTATCACGGGCCCTAATTTGCATACGGGCCGATACTGAATCGCGCGCCCAGGTCACTGGCCTGAGCGCGCGTCGGGAGAGCAGGCGCTTGCCGGCTCTCCCACAACTTTTACTGTATCGGCCCGATTGTGGGGTAGAGATATGCATATGTTATAAAACACATGGGTTATAAAATACTTCTGTAGATTTGTTTGCAGCTATATACGTGAGCATATGCCATTGCATTCGTTAGTTTGAAAGCTACCCTCCGTGTGTGTACACAGTAAAGACTGTCCTAAATAACATGGCATGCTGTTCTCATGCATGGAAATCTGAATGTTCAGAGGTTAAATAACATGAGCATGTTGCTTAATAAGGGGAAGCTAATTAGCATGAGCACGCTACACTGACCATATTCACTTCTTTTGGTTTCTCCTGCTGGCTTACAAGGGGCAATCAAGTAAACATGGTACATGATGGCTGTTCCTCAGTGCAGAAGGAAAAAGTAGGAGATGAACTATACTAGAGATGTGAATCGTTTTCCATATCGTCTTAACGATAGAAATCGTGTGGCAGGAGAAGAAAATCGTGTTTGGCACGATTATTTCGTTGAAAAATCGTTAAAAATCGTTTTTTCCGATTAGTGCGCACTAACTCGAGTTAGTGCGCACTAACTCCCCGTTAGTGCGCACTAACTCGAGTTAGTGCGCACTAACTCAAAATGATACAAATAGACACTTTCCAGGTCACTGAAGGTCAGTTAGGAATGAATATGTGTTCCTATTGGCTGGCAGCCCTCTTATCTAATGATGTTACCAAGGTTACCACTGAGGTGATGGTTGGGGGGATGGGAAATGGAACTGGAAACTCATGAACACCAACAGAAAATGAAACAAAGTGTTCACACTTCCCAGGTCAGTAAAGGTCACTTAGGAATGAATATGTATTCCTATTGGCTGGCTGTGCTCTTATCTATTGATGTTACCAAGGTTACCACTGAGGTAATGGTTGGGGGGATGTGAAATGGAAACAGTTGGAAGCTTGACATGTGATGATCAGCACTCACGTGACTAGAACTTCTTTGTTTATTATTTTTGTTAGCAGGCACCTGAAATGCTAGTGCATGTTGAATTTGCCAATCACTGTGCATTTTAGAAAGGTGGTCCTGGCTGGAACTGTACACAGTTCAAATATATGTAATTGATTGTTGGTAAGTGTATTTTTTAAGTAGCCACACTGGCACAAGTATGTTTACTTTTCCTCCTACTTAACTCACTAGCTCAGCTTTGTAAGAAGGGCTTCTCTGCTTGAGTGAGGGTCAGGCAGCTCCCCCCTGTCTGTGAAGCCAGCCTCTCACTAGTAATGCAGGGAGGGAGCTGTCTCAGACTTCACCATCCTCCCCCCCCCCACCCCTCACCCACACACCATTCACTAGCTGGGACATGGGGGAAGTCAGGAGTGAGGGTCAGGCAGCTCCCCCCTGTCTGTGAAGCCAGCCTCTCACTAGTAATGCAGGGAGGGAGCTGTCTCAGACTTCACCATCCTCCTCCCCCCCCCCCCTCACCCACACACCATTCACTAGCTGGGACATGGGGGAAGTCAGGAGTGAGGGTCAGGCAGCTCCCCCCTGTCTGTGAAGCCAGCCTCTCACTAGTAATGCAGGGAGGGAGCTGTCTCAGACTTCACCATCCTCCCCCCCACCCCTCACCCACACACCATTCACTAGCTGGGACATGGGGGAAGTCAGGAGTGAGGGTCAGGCAGCTCCCCCCTGTCTGTGAAGCCAGCCTCTCACTAGTAATGCAGGGAGGGAGCTGTCTCAGACTTCACCATCCTCCTCCCCCCCCCCCTCACCCACACACCATTCACTAGCTGGGACATGGGGGAAGTCAGGAGTGAGGGTCAGGCAGCTCCCCCCTGTCTGTGAAGCCAGCCTCTCACTAGTAATGCAGGGAGGGAGCTGTCTCAGACTTCACCATCCTCCCTCCCCCCCCTCACCCACACACCATTCACTAGCTGGGACATGGGGGAAGTCAGGAGTGAGGGTCAGGCAGCTCCCCCCTGTCTGTGAAGCCAGCCTCTCACTAGTAATGCAGGGAGGGAGCTGTCTCAGACTTCACCATCCTCCCCCCCCCCTCACCCACAACACCATTCACTAGCTGGGACATGGGGGAAGTCAGGAGTGAGGGTCAGGCAGCTGCCCCCTGTCTGTGAAGCCAGCCTCTCACTAGTAATGCAGGGAAGGAGCTGTCTCAGACTTCACCATCCTCCTCCCCCCCCCCCTCACCCACACACCATTCACTGGCTGGGACATGGGGGAAGTCAGGAGTGAGGGTCAGGCAGCTCCCCCCTGTCTGTGAAGCCAGCCTCTCACTAGTAATGCAGGGAGGGAGCTGTCTCAGACTTCACCATCCTCCTCCCCCCCCCCCCTCACCCACACACCATTCACTAGCTGGGACATGGGGGAAGTCAGGAGTGAGGGTCAGGCAGCTCCCCCCTGTCTGTGAAGCCAGCCTCTCACTAGTAATGCAGGGAGGGAGCTGTCTCAGACTTCACCATCCTCCCCCCCCCCCCCCCCCTCACCCACACACCATTCACTAGCTGGGACATGGGGGAAGTCAGGAGTGAGGGTCAGGCAGCTCCCCCCTGTCTGTGAAGCCAGCCTCTCACTAGTAATGCAGGGAGGGAGCTGTCTCAGACTTCACCATCCTCCTCCCCCCCCCCCCCTCACCCACACACCATTCACTAGCTGGGACATGGGGGAAGTCAGGAGTGAGGGTCAGGCAGCTCCCCCCTGTCTGTGAAGCCAGCCTCTCACTAGTAATGCAGGGAGGGAGCTGTCTCAGACTTCACCATCCTCCCCCCCCCCCCTCACCCACACACCATTCACTAGCTGGGACATGGGGGAAGTCAGGAGTGAGGGTCAGGCAGCTCCCCCCAGTCTGTGAAGCCAGCCTCTCACTAGTAATGCAGGGAGGGAGCTGTCTCAGACTTCACCATCCTCCCCCCCCCCCCTCACCCACACACCATTCACTAGCTGGGACATGGGGGAAGTCAGGAGTGAGGGTCAGGCAGCTCCCCCCTGTCTGTGAAGCCAGCCTCTCACTAGTAATGCAGGGAGGGAGCTGTCTCAGACTGGTATCAGGGTTAGGGCACTGTGTGCAGGAAGATCACAACACTCCTGGTATTAATAGGGATAGGGCACTGTAAGAGATGACTGTAGATCTGATGTTTCTGCTCTCCTCACACCAAACAAAACAACACACAAGCAGAGAAGCCCTTCTTACAAAGCTGAGCTAGTGAGTTAAGTAGGAGGAAAAGTAAACATACTTGTGCCAGTGTGGCTACTTAAAAAATACACTTACCAACAATCAATTACATATATTTGAACTGTGTACAGTTCCAGCCAGGACCACCTTACTAAAATGCACAGTGATTGGCAAATTCAACATGCACTAGCATTTCAGGTGCCTGCTAACAAAAATAATAAACAAACAAGTTCTAGTCACGTGAGTGCTGATCATTACATTACTTTTTTGTCAAGCTTCCAACTGTTTCCATTTCACATCCCCCCAACCATTACCTCAGTGTTAGCCTTGGTAACATCAATAGATAAGAGCACAGCCAGCCAATAGGAATACATACATACATATTCATTCTAAGTGACCTTTACTGACCTGGGAAGTGTGAACACTTTGTTTCATTTTCTGTTGGTGTTCGTTAGTTTCCAGTTCCATTTCCCATCCCCCCAACCATCACCTCAGTGGTAACCTTGGTAACATCAATAGATAAGAGGGCAGCCAGCCAATAGGAACACATATTCATTCCTAACTGACCTTCAGTGACCTGGAAAGTGTTTATTTGTATCATTTTCAGTTAGTGCGCACTAAATCGAGTTAGTGCGCACTAACACGATTTAACGATTTGATTTTTAACGATAAATCGTTAGAATTTCTATTGTATCGTGTTCTATAACGATTTAAGACGATATTAACATTATCGGACGATAATTTTAATCGTTGAAAAACGATTCACATCCCTATACTATACTCCAGGTGTGGAAATCAAAGGAGAGTAGAAGAAAACCGACTTCATATGTAGAACCATCTGTCTGCTGTGTCAGTAAGAATCTACAAAGAGCAGTGAGAGAGAAAATGGTTGGAAGCAGAAGGTAGAATGCAAGAGGGAGATTCAGAGGGAAATCTGTCCAGTCTGGTTTAGAAGGGCACCGGCATCCCACCATTCACCCCTCTGCAACCATTCTATACTGTAGGCACTGCAATGGCTGTATCACACTGCAAAGCTCACAGAAACGAGCTCTGCACTCAAACCAACTGGTCAGCTGAAAGACGCTTTTGAGGTTTATACTCAAGCTTTTGAGGCCTGTCCTTCCTCATTTCCCTTAGCTGTGTACACCCAACTCGCGTACAGTGTATCTGTCAAGCTTTACCTGTGTTATGAGTCTTTAATATAGGCAACATCATCCATTCACGGTTGCTGCAATTGAATTGTATACTAGTTGTTTATCTGTTTTCTGTTTTTGTTGTAGGCTTGTAACATGCTTTGAACTCTTAGGGTAGAAAAGTGTCACCATAAATAAACAATGATGATGCTGATGACACTGCAGCTCTGCCTTAAGCCTCTGAATGTCTCTGGTCACACTAATAATGTCAATGTTAACAAAGGCATTTGTCCTCTGGTAACCAACTGCTTGGAAATACATTTGCTTTGTGTAAACAAAAAACGCAGATTAATTTTTGAAGTGCTCAAGTGTATCTCCTCTGTCTACTCCTTCACTCAGTCAAACTCCCCCTTTCCTCCATGTCCCCCCATCTTGCTGGTACCCTGTGAAAACTTTCCTTTCACAGGGGGAAGGGGGAGGAAGGAGTGGGGGTGATCTAGTGACGCCATTTGTTCCTGGGGGAGCTCTTCATCTTTTATGACTACCCAAAGGTAGCGCTGCTCATGGACAGACATTTAAATGCCTGAGAACCATGCCAGAACCTTGCATCCTCTCTGTTTCCACAGCACTATGTGCTGTGTGCATTGTGAGCAGGGCAGGATTTAGGCATAGACAACATAGACATGTGCCTAGGATGCCAAATTCTGAAGGCTCCCAAAAACTTTTATTCCCTCTGCTGCTCTCTGATTGCCAGAGGCAAAATCCCCTGGCCTGTGGGCACCATAATCTTACATCTGGCCCTCGTTGTAAGAAGTGGAACAATGCTGGAAAAGCCTCTGTGATGTGTAATTGTTTTTTCTTGACCAATGTGAATATGTGGATGTCAGTAAGAATTCCCTCAAAAAGTGTATATTATCTGTCTTTCATTTATCCTGAAGGGCCTACCGGAGCCATTGTACAGAGTGATCTCCTGTCCATAGCCTTAATTTTTCAAGCTCTGTTTCCAGTTAACTGATCCCTCTCAAGAGCATTTTCAGTTTATCATTACTATGTTGTTTACCTTCCAGTCAGTAAGTAAGGTTTATATACTAGTAGGTTAACTCCAGCTCAAGGTAGGTATTAGTGAGTGTCGGGGACAGCAGGTTTCAAAACCAAGGCCCCAGGTGATGAAGGCCAGGGTATTCTGCAGTTGAGTGACAGGGACTCTGACTCAATAAAAGTCCTGTACAAAATACTAAGTGAATCAAAACTAAGGAGACTTGCCTCTGGAGTCTCCCTATTGGACCAGCATTAGGTGGGTCCCAAATTGAGGCCTGTATATAAGAAGCCCTAGTCTGATACAGTACTGCTGTTCCAACAGTCCTCATAGAGTTTGCTCCATGTGCCTGGTCTTTTTTCCTGCACGTTCCTGATTCCTGCTGTATCCTGATTTTTGTCCTTGGCACTAATCCTGGTCTTCAGCTTCATTCCTAGATCCTGCTCTGTTCCCAGATTCCTACCTCCTCTCTCGCTTCTGTTCCACCTGGTATGTCCTGGTGGCCGCTTGCTCCCAAGGGTTCAACCCACATGGAATGGCGGCTACTTCAGGCAGAATGCCGCTTACTTCGGGTCCCCCGGTCTCTCCAAGATACACCCCTGCCCAAGCATAGTACCTCCTTCCCATCCTCCGTACAGCAGGCTGTGACAGTGAGCACTCGATGAATAACATATAGGATGAGCCTACCAAGTTGTTTACCAAAAATGCACTAATAGGCTAAGGTTCAAATGGGCACGCCTGCACCCATACACATGCAGTTTTAAATCTTGCGTGCATTTCCATACATATGTTTTAAAATACACCTCCCGCATGTAAGTATGCACTTAATTTTAAGAGGTTGCTTGAGAAAACATACATCACACATATTTTCAAGGACTTTGCTGGGCTTTACACCCCTATGTAGGCGGATTTTAAAACGTGCTCATGCAAGAGACAACCCAGTTTTTCCAGTTAGGTCCACTAGTTTGCCCAGTTAACATGAAGGTCTTCAAGACCCCTCTGGCTCTTTATCCTGTAAGCCCCCCAGTTGATCCAAACCCCTCACCCTGTCCTGTAAGCTCTAAAACTGGAGATCTTGCTCCTCAACTGGAGCAGCAGTAAAGTTACGTGGATAACATGCTGACGCATGCCGTGGTCCCTGGGTTTAAAATACGGAACTATGGTGTAAATTCTGGCCCCGCCCTGGAACGATCATGCTCCGCCCATGCCCTGCCCTTTCCCTCCCATTTTTGATGTGCAAACAGGTATATATGCACATACTTCACAGCTTTTTAAAATCCGCATTGCTCGCCCATGGCCCACATATGCATTTATGTGGGCGGTTTTAGGTGAGCAACACTTTTAAAATTGACGTCTAAACCTTTATTTGTATATGATATTTTCTCATTTGCATGTGCAGACACACTAAATTTAATGTGCTCAGGCAAACGTCTTTTTGGACCTCTTTCACATTCATGGTAAGTTTTCTTGCATAGCATGCTAGTATTTTCAGTGTGTACCCAAGGGCCTTAATGTGCGCAATAAAATTTATTGCATATGCTCCATAGAGTTCAATTATGACTAGCTCCCTCCCCCCTCCCCCCGCCTACTATTTGGAAAAATCTTACTAAGCTATACAGAAATAAAAGTGGGCTGAGAGGGATAGGGTAATCTGCGTGAATCAATTATCTATCTATCTATCTATCTATCTATCTATCTATCTGTCTATCTATCAAAGGCTTGTGCCAGTTGGCCATACTGTTGTGCCACTAGATTGTGCCATGAACAGTGGAAAGTGCACAGTGTAAAGACTATTTGATTTATTTGCAATGCCCTGTTTCTCAGGCACTCACACAAACAGACAGGCTCTCTCTCTCTTCACACGCGCGCGCACACACACACACACACACACACACACACACATTCTCTTAATTTGTTGATACATTAAAGGAATATTTATCTTTCCCACTTTTGTTTGGTTTTGAAAATATGCATCAGTTGTGAGCCAGACCCCTTCTTCAGCCCCCATGTGATGGGTCGGCGGCAGCCCTCTCCTTCTTTAGCCGCCATGGGATAGGAACCATAGCAGCCATGCTGCAGGCCTTTTCCTTTGGCTTAGGCCGCCCTGATTGCATGAGCCTGAGCTCCAAGTGGGTGGGCCAAGGCTCACCCAGGCCCGTTCGTGCCTACACCACTGTTGTGGATTGTAACCTAATTAAAAGACAGAAAACATAGAGTAAGAGTAACTAATCAGTTCTCTCAATGGAAGATAGTAAATAGTGCAGTCCCCGAGGGATCTGTATTGGAACAGATGCTTTTTAATCATCCTATGTAACAATCTCTATTTAGTGTTTTCTTCAGCTGGGCAACGAAAAATATCTAATATACTGTCAATGTAGTTTACAGAGAGGTCATCTAAGTGGCTATGTGCTTTCTGTTAATTACTAAGCAAAATAAAACAATTTATCCTTTTCACTTTTGTTTTATTTTAAAATTTACTGTTGTTATAGACCAGATAATCCAGCCAACACTGAGAAGTTTTCACTAGTATTGTTTAAGTAAAAAGTGAATGGAACTACGCTAGACTGAGAAAGGCAGACATAATGTAATCCGGGATGTTAAGGTGCCAATATTCAAAAAACCCTAAAATGGCCAAATTATGCAGCTAAAGTTGGCTGGATAGGTTATCCTGGATATTCAGTGGAATAAACATCCCACTGAATATCCCCAAATAAACTTAACTGGCCATCTTTAGCCAATAACTTTAAAACCTATCCGGCCATCTTTTGAATATGGCGGGTTATACTTAACGTTGTTTGACCTCAGGTAGCTGGACAACTTCAGCCTTAAACAGCTATATTCAAAATAAAAAAAGCAAACAGAATGTTAGAAATTATTAGGAAGGGAATGGCAAATAAAACGATGGATATCATAATGCCTCTGTATCACTCCATGGTGAGACCGCACCTTGAATACTGTGTGCAGTTCTGGTCACCGCATCAAGAAAGATATAGCTGCACTGGAGAAAGTGCGGAGAAGGGCGACCAAAATGATAAGGGGCATGGAAGGCTGCCCTATGAGGAAAGGCTAAGGAAGTTAGGGCTGTTCAGTTTGAAGAAGAGACGACTGAGGGGGGATAAGATAGAGGTCTACAAAATCATGAAAGGTCTTGAACAGGTTAATGTAAATTGGTTATTTACTCTTTTGGATAATAGAAGGACCAGGGGGCAAGTAGCTCATTTAAAACAAATCGAAGAAAATTCTTTTTCATTCAGTGCATTGTTAAGCTCTGAAATTCATTGCTAGAGGATGTGGTTATGGCAGTTCGTATAACTGAGTTTATAAAAGTTTTGAATAAGTTCCTAGAGGAAAAATCCATAAACTGCTATTAATTTAAAAAGCAATAGTAGCTTGAGATCTATCTAATGTTTGGGTACTTGCCAGATACTTGTGACTTGGATTGGCCTCTGCTGGAAACAGGATGCTGGGCTTGATGGACCCTTGGTCTGACCCAGTATGGCAATTCTTATGCTCTTATGTTAAATGCGAAAGTAAAGCAAAAAACAAAGTCCAGTGTGGGCCTCATGGCCCAGAGCACCCCCCAATCCATTCAATAACCCACGGACCCTGCCAGACCAAACCTACTCAGAACCTCCAAGCTCCTCTGATTGCATTATAAAAGAGACAGAAGTTTTGCTGCTAAACCCCTCCCCCACCCTCTCCCTGATGCATCATAATTTCAGAGCCCTCCTGTGCTTCCTTCTCTCCCCCTATCTCCCTCATCCCAATCCTAACCCTTCTACCCATCCTGGTACCTTTTAAAAAGTCTATCTTCTGCTGGGATGACATATAGACTACTACCGTGATGCACTCTCTGCCTGGTGCTATCAAGCTAGGGCAAGAGTACATTGTAGAAATCTCATCTTTGTATAGCTTTCTTCATTCTAAATCACATCAAATCTTCACTGATGTGTACTGTGCTGTTCGTACATCTGACTGTGCATGTAAAACTGGCCCCAAAACCCAAAACCACCACCAAAACCTCACCTCGAGATACTAGTTGATCCTCCTATAGTGTCTCTCTCTCTCGCTCTCTCTCACAGGATTTGCAATATTTATCACAAATCCCATTTTAGGGATATCGCACAACTTAACACCAGGGAAAATGCTGTATTTATTTCTGGCATTAAAATGTGCATTACATTATTGCATGCAATGTTAAATGTCCCTCATTTTCATGAACCCCACCCAAACTCCTCCCCTTTGACTAAAATGTAAAAATTTGCATTTGCATCTCGTGAAGTCATAAATAATGTATGCGTTATATCACGAGCCTTAGGGTCCTAACACCCATGATAACACCATAATGCATTTTGATGATTGATCCTGTTAACCAGCTACCTCATCTCCTCCCAGTTACATCCCTGGAATGCCCCTAACTTACAGGTTCATTCATCAAAATGTGTTATGACGTTAATCTATGCGTTAGTGCGATATTGCATGTGTTAATGCCATAACGCATGCGATAATAATGCTAGCGCATGGCGCAAATGCAAATTTTTGGAAGGGGCGGGATTAGGGAGGAGTTTGGGCAGGATTTATGAAAATGAGGGGCAATATTGCACTGTGAAATTTTATACTATGTTATCTCACCCTAGCTTGATGGTACTCTGTTATAGAGTCCATCAAGCTAGGGTGAGAGAACATAGTAGAAATGTCATCTCTGTGAGACTTTCCTCTCTCCAAATGACATCAAATCTACACCAAGATGTACTGTGCTGTTCGTACGTCTCACTCTGCATGAAAAACTGGCCCCTAAACTTTTAACCACCACCACCAGCACCTCACCTCAGCTATTAGATGGCCCTCCTATAGAGATTTAAATACTGGACTACTATGAGGCTCTTATAGATAGTCAGCCTGTCTGTCTGTTTCTCTCTCTCATGTAAAATAGGAATTATTGCAGGGTGTGAAAAGTTTACTGCACTACTAATGCAAAGCAGTATGTTGCCATGTGCTAATTCTAAAATTTCCATAAAGACACCCCGTTTTCTTAGCACGGGCATATTATAGAATTTTGATGAATCTAGGGGAAAGCCGGCTAAATTCTAGCCACTTATTAGCCAGAAAGATTTTAATTGAAGTGTCCAAATATTCATGTAGCTGGCTAACTTCTGAGTTAGACGGCTAAATGCTTTTGAAAATGGACCTCAAATTGCTTTGTACAAGTAAAAACTGTTTAAGAAATTCACCTAGAGCTTAATTTTCCCTGTAGCTTATGGCAAAACACTGTGATGACATCATACTTTGCAGGGGAGGAAGATTGGGGTGGGGGACTAATGTACATTTCCAACCCATATCACAAGCGTGAGGAAAGTGATATTTCCTACACAAAGAAATTCATGCAACCTCCTTACTTTTTAGTTTTGTTGATTTTATTGTATTTATTTATTACATTTATATTCTGCTTCTCAGCACTTCAAAGTACTGTGGGTATTTCCCTGTTCTCAGGGGGCTCACAGTCTAACAGGGTCATTAATCAGATCTCATGATGCCCTTATCGTGAGCGTTAGGGCCCTAACGCCCGCGATAACGCCCACAATAAATAATGCATCATGACATAGATATGCAAATTTTAAAAATTTTTCCTGAATGGGAGTAGTTTGGGTGGAGTTAGGGCAAAGCAAATTAAAATGAGAGGTGCTTAGCATTGCGCGCAATAGCACAGCGCATGTTATCATGGGCTTTATTTATTTATTTTCTTAAAATGCTTTTCTGTACCGCTTCTTCATAGGAAAATATTGAAATGATCTCCATAAAAATATACATAAGAAAATAAGATCTATGCCAGAATTAACTACTCCTTTTTTCCTGGTGTTATGATGTGCGATATGCCCGAAATGGGATTTGTACTAAAAATTGCAAGTCCTGTTTTGAGCAGGAGAGGGGAAGTAAGAGAAAGAGGGAGCACCTCTAGGAAAGCTCACCTATTAGGCAACCTTTTATACCACTGTCGGAGGGACAACTAGTAACTCGAGGTGAAGTTTTGGTGGTGGAGTAGGTTTAGGTGGGCAGTTTTACATGCACAGTTGGTTGGTAACTGTTACTATGAACAGCACAGTAGACATCAGTGAAGATTTGATGTGATTTGGAATGAGGAAAGGAACACAAAGATGAGATTTGTACATTTGTACTCTCAACCAAGTTTGATGTACTCTCTACCTAGCTGCTAGCAACCTAGGCCACCACCAAAACCTCACCCCAAGTTACTGGTTGCCCCTACTACAGTGGTATAAATAGCTTACTTATATGAGAGCCTTATAAAGGGGCTCCCATTCTCAAATTTAATGTGTGTTGCATTATTTCAAAAATTACCCAAACCATGCCCTTTTTTTTTTTTTTTATCATGGGCGCTATTCATGCGAAATTAATAGGAAAATCATAAATCCAGGTCTAAGTTTGTACCTAAGGCAACAAAGGGTAAAGTGATTTGTCCAAGGTCACAAGGAGCAGCTGTATGATTTCCTGCTTCATAGCCTGCTGCCCTAACTACTAGGCTACTCCTCTGCTCCATTTCCTGGGGGATGTAAGATTAGTAAAATAACTGAGGTATATTATCTAAATTCACTGGAGAATTGGGATTATATATACTCAAAATAAGGGTGCATTATGCTTGCACATTTTTGTTGGCTTCTTTATGGTTAAACATTTTTTATTGGGTTTTTTAAATTTTCGATTATAGCTCATTTTATTTAATTTTATTCCACTGAAATGAAATAAACCATGAAATATGAAAAAAAAACCCAAACAAACCAGAAAACCAAAATGAAAAATTAGGTGCAGAGTTCCTCCTCCCCTTGCTGAAGGAAAGGAGTGCCTCAGAAAATCCAAGCTTCCTTGGGACTGGCCCATCCCCTCCCCCTCCCGGATGCCTCTTTCTCCATCTATGGGGTCTCGGAAGTTCAAACGGTGTAGCAGTGATCCCCAGTTGTTCCTTCCCTCCCAGTTCCTATTTCAAAATAGCACCTGCCAGCTCTGAGCTTGGCACCATTTTGTATATCTCTGTATATTCATACAACAAAATGGGAATGGCCCCAGGGATGACCTTTGCTATTCTTAAATAGGGGCTCAAAGGGGCAGGAGGGACTGACGACTGCTCCTGCCCCATTTGGATGTCTGAGACCCCCCATGGATGGGGTAAGTTGCATCCTAGGATGGATGAGGGTAGGCCCAGGGAGGCTTGGATTTTTGCAGTGGTATATTTTTTTTTTCAGCATTAAAGAATTTTATGTTCATTTTTCCTTTGTTTTGTTTGAAAATGAAATGAATTGAAAGCACATCCCTAAAAAGTAGTCCAATTTCATCCTGCTTTAACATGGAAGGAAAATGTGGATGTACCTGGGATCTGCTTGGAAAATCCATGACATTTTTTTCATTTGGATCTTGTGGAAATACAACGTGCATTTTATGATCTTAGCTAATTCACAATGAATTTTCTCAAACTTGCTATGGATGTTTCACAAGTTCACTATAGATGTTACCAGAAATGAGATTTTTGCTTTAGAAATGGTTCATCGACTTGATTCCATAAGTCTACAGATTTTTTCACAGATTCATCAAATTTGGTGGTGAGGCTCTTTATGAAGAGAGTTGTACATCATTAACAAAAAGAAACTATTACTGTAAAAGAAAACCAACAAATTAGTTAATATATTTAAGGATACATTGATGCAAGCTTTTGAGCCTTCTAGTTCTTTCCTCAGGTAATGTCATGGACCTAAGTATTCCTGAGGAGATCATTGCAATCTTGAAATTCGCATCTTAAAATAGCTGTGAGCATAGCAAACTATTAGGTTGAGTTTCTTTCAACAAATTTGCAGTTTTGTGGGATATATCCTATCCAACTGTTTCTATAAAAATGAAATTTTTCATGGAAAAATATTTGAAAGCAAATTCCTTTTGCCCTCTTTTTTTAAAGGTTTTTGTACATATCCTGGAAGTTAAAAACCTCCAAAATGAGATCAGCTGAAACCTTGTCTACAATATTCTCAAGTTTGAGAGCAGCTACTAGTGGTGTTGCCAGAACTGAATTTTTCTGGGAGCCCACGCTTAACATTGATGGACATTGTGACGATTCCCCCCGCCCCATATCCCTCCAGTCCCCCATACGATGTGCATCTTCACATCAGTAGCTACAAAACCATTTCAATTTCTGGCAACACTCTGTTATGTTACCCCCAGTTGAATCCTTTCAACTAAATTATCTAGTTTTCTGTTTGCTATATGTTGATTGTTCATTGTTCTTTGTAAAGGCCATGCCTATCTATACCTTGCTTCTAAGTTACCTGTAAACCGACACGATGTGCAAACGGTTGTCGGTATATAAAACCTTTTAAATAAATAAATAAATAAATAAATAAACACTCTAGCTCCTACCTCTTCACTGTCTGGCTGGTCTGCTACTGATGTTTCTCACTCTCCTGCTGTGTTAAAGCCACTACTTTATACAAGTGCTATTCTCTCAAGCTTCCACCCAGCCTGAACTTTGAAGGGGCTGAGAGGAGGAGGAGGGGGGGGCCTAAGACATTTGCAGGTCTAGCCCGAAGAGCAGTGGTGTTTCCCATTCAAGTTAGCCTCCTTAAGAGTGGAGGAGAATATCTGGCAGTAATTCCAGTGCCTCTAGACTGTCTCACTCCTGGCATCTTTAAAAGGCTGACTCAGGTGGGACATGTTCCTGCTGCGAGGGGAGGGGTCCTTAGCCAAAAGTGAGGGGACTCAGGCCCTTGAGGTCCATTCCTTCATAGTTACACTTCTGTGCAGGAAAATGTGTCTTTTTTGCAGATGAAGCTAAGATCTGCAACATAGTGGGCATGCCTGAGGAAGTAGACTGAATGAAAAATGATTTAGGAAAGCTTAAAGAGGGGTTGACTGCTTAGCAGCTAAGTTTCAATACCAGAAAATGCAGTTATGTACTGTGGGCTCATAAATCCAAGCAAGAATAAGCGATAAGGGGTGAGACACTGATATAAATGAAGCAGGCAAGAGACCCAGGGTGATTATGTCCAATGATTTCAAGGTAGGGGAACAGTGGAACAAGACAGTGGCCAGTGCAGGAGGAATGCTAGGGTGTATAAGGTGAGATAGGACTAGTAGAAAAGAAGAAATGATTATGTCATTGTATAGATCATTAGTGAGACCTCACCTATGGGTAGATTTTAAAAGGGCTGCGTGTGTGCCCATAAAGATACGTGCTGTTTTATAAAGTGTACGTGCAGGTTATAACATACTCTTCATGTGTGTATGTCTGCAGATTTACATGCCGGGGTGGGGGGGGGGAAGAGAGTGAGAGAGAGAGAAAGAACCTCTTTATAAGGCTCAGCCTGATAATATGTGGACCATTGTAAAGGGCACCTTGATTCAGGGTGAGTTTTTGGGAAGTGGGTTGGGGTTTGGGGGGGTGGTGTTTTCAGACACATTCAGAGATATTTATTGTAAAATTGACATCATTAAATAATTTTAGACCTTATAAGTGATGAAAAGGAGTTGATTTGTACAATGCAGCTAGCAGAGACTGCCATGTACAAATCAACTCCTCTTGTTAGAAATTTCATTGTTAATAGTGGAGAGAGCAGAAAGCATGACCAAGCTGCACATATTTAAGTCATTTTAATGCCATGTACACCTGATTGAACAATGGGTGTTGAGGCTGCCAGAATGTATGGCAAAGTGGTTAAAATGAAATATTACAAGTTCTAGAGGTAACACAGTCATCCACATGGCCTGGTTTGTCTCACTAGCTGCAATGGCAGAGCTGACGAGCAGCTAGGTCTATTTGGCAGGTTGCAAGTTTTGTAATTAACCAGAACTCCTAATGGAAATGCAGGTGCGTAGCTTAGTCTGAGACTACATAAAACACCTAAGAGGCTGGATGTTTGAACAACAGCCACACTTGCATTGTGGCTAGTTAGATTAATACATAATTTTGTGGTTAGAAATGGGAACGGAGAGTGCTAGAGGGAACTAAATGGGGACCATCTATGCTCTTTTCTTCAAGATGGTGGAATATAAAGGAGAAATTCAAAAAGAAAGACTGTGCTGGATAAGGAGTAAGCTTGAAGGTGTTCACACTGGCTGGCAGTTGGGATATGTATCCTTAGCAGAGTGGATGCATAACTCAGCAGACTAAATGAGCCAGATGATCTTTCTCTGCTGTGATTTACTGTGCTACTATGTATGTTACTTTATATAATGCAGGAAATATTTTCGCGTAAACTCTAGTGTGACCAGACCCCTCAGTCCGTCACCATATGCCATAGTTCCATTTCCATTTTCTATAACATCTTGAGTTATCTATCCCCTCTCCCCCTCCTCCCACTTAGGAGAACAGGGATTGGTTACTCAGGCCCTTTATAACCAGCCATTTTGTGACTTAAGGTGTGGCTAGTTTCATTTTAGAGCACACACCAGAAAAACAAGATGTAGAATTTTTCCTCCCTGCTGAGGTCTCCTGTCTCATCAGGTTTCCCCTTTTTGTAGGGGATTGGCCTCTGTGCACAACTTGCCAGAGCATCCCCAAGTATTTAGATTTTTGCCGGATTTCACTTTGGGGCAAAAGGGCTCTTAAGCTAGAGGACTGAAGATCTGAGAGCACTACTCTACTCCCTCGGTGGGCAAGACTGGTGACAGATCTTTCTGAGTGAGATTTTTGATGGCCAAAATGTATCCTGTTTTTTCAAGAAGGAAAATACACTTTTTTGGTTGTGAAGAGGTTTTAAGCAACCCCCTTCACTGGGAGCATGGCTGATCAGCAGATTTTCCCCAAAGATTTTTCAACCTGAGGAGTCATCCTTTCAGATCTTCTTAATAGAGTCAAGGAAGAGCGTGGAATCCCCATCCAGATTTCCACTAATTCGGGACCAGGACACAGGGCTGGGTGATTGGGACGATGATGGACTGTAAGGTAGGATTTTTACTATGCTAGTAGGGGTCCCCTGACCTAGGAATCCCGGATAAGCCGTTGGGAGAGCTTCGAGTGCACAATTTACAACACCATGGGAGACTCAACCAGTGTGCTGAAAGAAAAGGAAACCTATCCACAGTGAAACACTCTCGGGCCAATTTTCAGAAGCACATACGTGTAAAAACGGAGGGTTACATGTGTGGCTGGGCCTTGTGTGCGCCACGTGCATTCTCGGAAGGGCCCGGTCATGCGCATAAACCCCATTATGCGCCGAAGTGCCGGGGCCTCTCCAAAGGGGCGTTGCTGGGGGGCATAGTCTGAGCAGGGAGGGGCGGGGTGGGGGCAGGTCGGGATAGTGCCATTAGCCACCATCCTGGGGAAGTGCGCTCCAATCTACTGCTGCTGCAAAGGAGCAGCAGGGTAAAAAATTAGGGGGGTAAGGGTCTGGGAGGAGAGGGAAAAGGTAAGAAGGTTAGATAGGAGTATGGGGAACTGGGGAAGCCCTACTCGCGTCGCTGTATGTTGCATTATAAAACTTCCCCTCACGTGCACGAGTCGCGGGCTGCCCGCAGGTCTTAAAATCTGTGAAGACATCATCTGTAACCACAAGTATTTAAAGATGGACTTTTATTTGCCTTAAACTAATCAGTAAATTATTATAATATTTAATACCCAGCAACTGGTCCTGTTTGGTTATTCACAGTATCTCCCTCCAGGGGTTTCCACAGCTATAAATATACACAAGGGACACACTAACATTTCTTTTCTTGTCTGGGCCTTAGGCGAGAGTCTCTCCCCATAGAAAGAATCCCCCCAAGGATCAAGAGTCAAGCCAAGAGGAAGTCAGCTAGCTGGAGTGCCCCAGAGGTTATAACTGTGATTGTGTGTCCTTAAGACTAAACATCCCAGGTAAGGGTTACACTAGCAAAAGGTAAACAAGCATGAATTGAGATTCTTTTCTGAAGGCCACCATTTGGGAAAAAGCAGACAGAAAGTGAGGAGAGAGAGAGAGCGAGCGAGTGTGTGTATTGGGGTGGAGAGGGACTGGAGAGAGACAGCTTTTGGAATGTATTTTTTTGTCATCTTGATCATAACCTTTTAAGAAATAAGGAGTTACTGTTAGAAAAAAATGATTTGCCGAGTTTTTCAAGAAATCTAATTCAAATGTGTTAACATGATTGCTTATTTGGCCTTCTGCCTCTTAGAAGCATTGTAGGAAAAGGCACCCACTTTACTTCCCACTGAGAAAGCAGCAGAAGACATTTATGTAATTTATGCCATTTTATTTTCCATGAAAGTTTATAATTTAACATGATGACCTAAAAGCCCTAAATGACTACTGATGTGTTGCCTCTTTCAAATCTACGTCTGTGTCCATTTAAGAGAAAAGTATGTTCTCTCAGAGCTTGTTTGTCTCATGTACACTCTCACAAGTCATACCTTGGTCTATGCTGTGGGATAATACTAAACCTCCTCTTATAAACTGAGCATAAAGCACAGGTGGACAAGAGACCAAGGCGCTTAGCATTACAAGTAGCTGCTTTGCTATGTCCATGACAACTTTTCTAAAGAGAAGAGACTCCATATAGGGGAAAGTTCAAAGTGAATCGAGAATGACAGCCTTTTCTATTTATTTGCTGCCAGTGGGCAAAGTCTCTTGCAGCACCATAGATTTCTTCCATGACAAGTTGATATACCACTACATCTGTGGAAAAATTATTTGGTGCTGGTTTTGTGGCTTCACTTGAAAGAACTGTGATCCCTCGGAGGCAGGCACCGAGTGGGAACGCTTTGTGAAAGTCATGCCACTAGAGAAGCGGAACCAAGAGTTCAGTCTGTTTTGCCTGTTGCACTTTAAATAGAAAAGCAATGCCATATATAAAAGAAAAATAAAAAAGGACAGATTCAGACGAGTAAAAGATTATAAAGGCAACAATCACATGTAAAAAAAAAAACCAGTTGTGTAACTGTTGCATGTTCAGTCGTATCACGTTCAGTCGTATCATAGTGGCTACATTTCCATTTATTTTTTTTTCTCACAGAAGATGATTTACAGTAATCTACTTGTTTCAGCTTTGTCTACTGCTTGCAGCCTTACATTGTCCCAGGTTATGCTGTGACTTAATTGGTTGAGATTGGGCTAGTTATGTTGTAGACCAGCACTCTTGTACTATGGTGTTGCGTTTTCCGGCCGCGTACCCACTACGGCCGGGCCTGCTCACCTCGCTACACCTTCCACCAGCTCCGGGCACGTCCCCTCCACGGCTGCTTCCAGCTCACGATGTCTCCGGTCCCCCTGCGCTCCCGCTCCGGACCAGGCCTCACGGCGGGGCTCGGTGTCCTCCGTGGCATCGGTCCTACCCCTAGGCGCATGCAGACCACCCGGACTCTTAAAGGGCCAGGGGCAGAACCCAGCTCTGCGGCACGCCCTGATTGATCGCTGATTGATCGCTGCTGGTCTGACCCCACTTCCTTGCCTTGGCAATCGGGTCGATCACGTTGTGATAGCTAGTTTGCCTTTCTGTTCCAGTGTCTTGTACCAGTCTCCTGTTCCAGTGTCTTGTTCCAGTCATCTGTTCCAGTGTCCTTTTCCAGTCTCCTCCTGTTCCTTCGTCTCCCCAGGTAGTACCATTCAGACTGTCTTCTCGGTACTGACCTCTGCCTGTTACTTTGACTACGTTTGATCGCCGCCTGGATTTGGCCTTTGCCTGTTTCCTCGACCACGTCTGAACGCTATCTGGAACTGACCTCTGCCTGTCCACTGACCATGTCTGCACACTGCCTGCAACTGACCTCTGCCTGATCATTGACCACGTCTGACTGCCACCTGGAACCTGACCTTTGCCTCACTGACCATCCTCAGACTGGTATTGACCCCTGCTTTAGCTGACCATGCTATGCTTGACTCTGGCCTTGATCCTCGCTCTTCATTCAGTTCTGGCCTTCTCTGTCTCCTGGGCTCCCTGACCTGAACATCGACCGCGCACCCTTGTTTGTGGTGGGCACACCCCTGAACTTTGACTCTTGGAGATCCTGCGAGGCCCACCTAAGACCAGGCGGCCTGGGTAACCAAGGGCTCAACCTGAGGGAGCCCCGGGTTGCTATTGCTGAAGCTCCAGCTAGCCTCTGTCTCCTCCTGTGCTCCACCTCCTGGTGGCAGGCACTCTCTGGGTCTGACCAGGGAGCCTACCAATCCTGCACCAGGCCAAGAGTCCACCTCCCGGCGCAACACTATGGTATTCACGGGAAGGGCAGTAGTACTTTTCAGAATACTGCTATGTCTTTTTCTAGGCTGTTAATTTTACAGTTGTTGCAACATGAGAGCTGTAGCAGTTCTATTTTTATTGGAGAAATGATAAAGTCATAATAAAACATTTTATAAATGCTTTTTTGGCAACAAAGCACACAGTGTTACCCATGGGTGTTACAATGTTATCTAGATTGTGAAATGCAGCCATATTTTAAAATGATAATTTGATAATTGTTATATCATACCATAACATATGTGACTTTGGAGCCCCACTGGGAAAAAGTTGGATGCTACTGCACTCAAAATGAGTCACTATGGAGCCAATTCAAACTTTCAGAGATATAATTTTTTTCTTTTTTGTTTAAATATGTTGCCTGAGAGAAAGAGAGACTGTAGTCAGTGCTATAGCTAGAATGGGGTTTTCTATCTGGACATGGTGACAGTTATTGTCATGGTGAAAACTTATCCTGTTTTGGTTCTGGCTTGGGATTTTTCTTGTTTGAAAAAGGATTTGCTGATAGCTAAATTATCTGGCCACTGGTGACATGCTATTTGTATGTTTGATTTCAAACTATTTGACCTACTGATTTAGCTGGTATCCAACTAAGATCTCCAGGTGCGGTGAATAACTAGTTTAGAATAAAGGGACAAACTTCAATACAATTGGCATTCCAGCTGAGGGCATGTGAAGCAGTCAGAAGACTTAGATACTGGTTGAGCCTGACTTCAATCTCCTTACTCCATTGCCTGCTAGTGGTACAAGGATATCAACTCAACTGAAATGTGAAGGTAGGATGAATTTATGTTCAGGAGTAGAAGAAACTAAAAACTATAACGATACAGATGGAATAAGGTAAACACATTGATGGAGATATCAAGGAAAAACAAAAGTAAAAGATTCATAATAAATTTAACATTGCTTTTTAACAAACCTGTGCAGTGTAATGGATCTTCATAACACCCATGTTGAGGAAAGATCAATATGTTTCCTTACAACTATTTCGGGTCATACATAATCATTGGTCCATGTTATTTAGATAGTTTGTGCAATTTCTTTTATAGAAAATTTTTTTTTGCAAATAAAATCATTCACTTTAGGAGGGCATTAGCAAAAATGATGACTTCCCTTTAGAGGTTACTTGAAAAGTTTTACTTGAACACATTTTGTCACCTTTGGGTAAACATTTTCAGGTAACCTCTAAAGGGAAGTCATCATTTTTGTTAATGCACTCCTAAAGTGGTCTTTAAAAATGGCACCGGCCATCCAGTGCTCCTACCATGTGACAGGGGCCGGCCAATGGCACGGTTACCCTGTCACATGGTAAGGGCAAAGGGCCATCGGCGCCATTTTTATTAGTGGCAGCCGACGGCCCGAGAGCGGGAGATCGCTCCTGGGCCCATTGAACCACCTGATAATTTTAAAACTTTTCGGGGGGGGGGGGGGGGTCGGGGATCGCTTCTGGACCCACTGAACCACCAGGTAATTTTAAAATGTTTTTGGGGGGGGGGGGCCGGGAGGGTGGTGGAGGCTAAGGGAGCGGTTTTAAAGGGTTGGGGTGGGTTTTTTGTTTATCGTCCGACAGCCCGAGCGCGAGAGAACGCTCCCGGGACCCCCGCTGGACCACCAGCTAATTTTAAAATGTTTTTTGGGGGGGTCGGGAGGGTGGTGGAGACTAAGGGAGTGGTTTTAAAGGGTTGGGGTTGGGTTTTTTAGGTTGTGTCCTAACTCCCATTAGTGTGCACTAACCCGATTAATGATTTTTTCACGATAAATCGGTGGAATTTCTATTGTATTGTACTCTTTAACAATTAATGACGATTTAAAAAATATCAGAGGATATTTTAAATCATCAAAAAATGATTCACATCCCTAATATACATATATCTATATATATCAGGTCTTCATACAATGAGAAAAAACATATAAAGACAGAGAATGCAGTTAGATTTTCTATGATGATCACGTCTGCTTTCTGGCTAGTGTATGAATAGGGCTCCATAGAAGCTGCACAGAGGGTCAGTATTCTATATGGAACTTATGTGCAGCCTTTGGGATGTGACAGCACTGCACCCCCATCTGGCTCCAGCCTACATAGATATATATTTTGAAGGGTTGAGTTGGCCCCTTTTGTGCAATTCATTGTGTAATTCATTGTTTTCTACTTTGTGAATGATGTTCACTTTGTATAACTCACAACATCCCTACACAAAGGGAGTACAATAAATAATAATATATATTTGGGACTATCCAAGGGTATCTCTGAGTCATCATTTACCTTTGAAAAGGAAAAAAGTAGGCAAATAATATTGTTTACCCAGTAGTAGGGAAGAATTTTTTCGGTAACCACTGTGCAAGCTTTTCAAAATTAAGCCTTGCAGATTTGTGAAAGAGCACGATTAGAGGCTGTTATTTCGACAACCAGAATCAAAATAATCAGGCTGAAAGCTTGTTGGAATAATTACCCTCATTAGAGCATGAAATTAAGATGCACTGCATTAGAAGGATTCACAGTAAGTCCAAGCCCAGATTTATAGAACACTGCAGTTTGTAGGGATGTGCATTCGGATTGACCGCATATGGAAAACGCAACTCAAATTTTTTTTTTAACTTAAAAAAAAGATGGGGCGTATACGAGCAGATTTCCGACATAAATGAACATAGATATGTCGGATACGGCGAATCGCCATGCGCGCGCTTTCTCGCCGCCATTACCTGCGACTCGAGCTCGGAGCCCCGGATTACCTGAAAATGGCGGCGCCCCTGCGGTAACCATGCCAACCTGTCTGACCCTGTCCTGTGAGTCTCAGTGACTCACAGGAAAGGGTGGGACAGGTCGGCATGGATACCGGAACGCAGCGAATCTGCGTTCACCTTTTCAGAGAAGCACTGAATGCAGCGAATCGCGCTGTCATTCCGTGCTTCTCTGAGGATTTCCTGACGAGCCAGCAGCACTATAAAAGCAGCAGCAGCACGAGGACTGACGGACATTTTCAGCGATTCAGTGGGGAGGTGGGATTGGGATCGTGCTGGGTGGGCTTAGGCAGGCTGAGGCAGAGAAGATAGCAGAACCCGATTTGATAGACAACACAGAACAGAACCAGATTTGATAGACAACACAGAACAGATTCTTTGTTAGGGAAAAAAAAAAAAGAACATTCTTATTGAGTGAGTCTGTACATTTTATCCTGGGCAGTGCCAGGCAGGGCTGGCAGTACTCTGCCTCATATTTGCTATTTTTAAACAGACTTAAAAGCATTCTCCTTGAGTGGTTCAGTGCTGGCTGGGCAGCAGTTCCAGGGCTGGGAGTACTCTGCCTCATATCTACTTTAGTTCTATGTGCACTGCAGTGCACACAGACAGACACATTCCGTGCATTGCCAGGCAGACAGTGAGGCAGTGGGCATTGTAAACAGAGTGAACATTGCCCTTCAGCGAGTCTGTTACATTTGCTATTTTTAAACAGACTTAAAAGCATTCTCCTTGAGTGGTTCAGTGCTGGGTGGGCACTGGGCAGCATTTCCAGGGCTGGGAGTACTCTGCCTCATATCTACTTTAGTTCTATGTGCACTGCAGTGCACACAGACAGACACATTCCGTGCATTGCCAGGCAGACAGTGAGGCAGTGGGCATTGTAAACAGAGTGAACATTGCCCTTCAGCGAGTCTGTTACATTTGCTATTTTTAAACAGACTTAAAAGCATTCTCCTTGAGTGGTTCAGTGCTGGGTGGGCACTGGGCAGCAGTTCCAGGGCTGGGAATACCCTGCCTCATATATACTTTAGTTCTATGTGCACTGCAGT